>NW_028259691.1:7500-31879 GCF_056163025.1 Triticum urartu | reverse complement strand
GTAATTCGTTGGGTCTACAACGATTTTGGATGGGCTCCTAACGAGCTTATTTTCACTATTTTTGTTTGTAGTTTTCCAGTAATTCTAGATACATGTTTGAAATTTTGGGTCTTTTTTTGTTTAAATCGTCTATCTCCTTCGCTTGTAGTCATTTATCATTCAATTAGTGAAGCATAAATTCATTTGATCTCCCGATATTAATATTAATCAAATTAGCAAGCATCTTTTTTTAGAAAGAAAGCCCTTTTCCATTTTAGCAAAATTCTTTCTATTTATACCTACTTTAAGGTATTCATCATTGCAGTACAACTGTTGCAGTAGAATGACAACAGATTCGTGTATAGGGAACTAGATTAGCTTAGCTACCTATCTAATTTATTGTAGAAATTCTGGGATCTGCGATTGGACATGGAAAATAGAAATACTTTTTCTTGGGTAAAGGAACAGATAACTCGATCGATTTCTGTATCGATCATGATATACGTAATAACTCGGACATCTATTTCAAATGCATATCCCATTTTTGCGCAGCAGGGTTATGAAAACCCACGAGAAGCAACTGGACGAATTGTATGTGCCAATTGCCATTTAGCTAGCAAGCCCGTCGATATTGAAGTTCCCCAAGCTGTGCTTCCCGATACTGTATTTGAAGCAGTTCTTCGAATTCCTTATGATATGCAATTGAAACAAGTTCTTGCTAATGGAAAAAAGGGAGGGTTGAATGTAGGTGCTGTTCTTATTTTGCCCGAGGGATTCGAATTAGCGCCGCCCGATCGTATTTCCCCTGAGTTAAAAGAAAAGATAGGAAATCTTGCTTTTCAGAGTTATCGTCCCGATAAAAAAAACATTCTTGTGATAGGCCCTGTTCCCGGTAAGAAATATAGTGAAATTGTCTTTCCCATTCTTTCCCCTGATCCTGCTACGAAGAAAGATGCTCATTTCTTAAAATATCCCATATATGTAGGGGGAAACCGAGGAAGAGGACAGATCTATCCTGATGGTAGCAAGAGTAACAATACAGTCTATAATGCTACGT
This sequence comes from Triticum urartu, assembly GCF_056163025.1. Lineage (NCBI taxonomy): Eukaryota > Viridiplantae > Streptophyta > Magnoliopsida > Poales > Poaceae > Triticum > Triticum urartu. The sequence continues at coordinate 30,843 of NW_028259691.1, read as the reverse complement.
CAACAGGTATAGTAAGAAAAATACTACGTAAAGAAAAGGGGGGGTATGAAATATCCATAGTTGATGCATCAGATGGACGCCAAGTGATTGATATTATACCTCCCGGACCAGAACTTCTTGTTTCAGAGGGGGAATCCATCAAGCTTGATCAACCATTAACAAGCAATCCTAATGTGGGAGGTTTTGGTCAGGGGGACGCAGAAATCGTGCTTCAGGATCCATTACGTGTCCAAGGCCTTTTGTTCTTCTTCGCATCCGTTATTTTGGCACAAGTTTTTTTGGTTCTCAAAAAGAAACAGTTTGAAAAGGTTCAATTGTACGAAATGAATTTCTAGGTCCCGGGATTTCTTACCATCAAGTTGGTAAAAAGCCTCGATTTATTGGCAATTGCTAGAATTATCTATGATCTATTTTGGAAATCCTTTTTTTGTTTAGACTGCTTTTTGTTTATGAGATGTCTGGAATTCCTTATTTATATCCCATGCAAAAGAAGAGAATCCAAGGCAAAGGCGAGAACAATCAAATTAAAATTTCTTCTTTTTCGGAGGGATTGCAGGTCTTCTTAATCGTCTATTCGGCACAAGAAAAAGCCTTTTTCTTGTGCCGATTCTTCTTGTATCAAAATAAGAATCCTTTTTCTTCCTAATTCGTCAAAGATTACTATTTCTTCTTTATTCGGGTCTGTCTCTTGGACCTCTTTTTCTTTTGCTTAGGTTTAGCCGAGGTAGTGGACAAACAGAGGGGAAGAAAATATGGCGGGGGAAAAATTTCTTGTGATTGTGAGCAAATTGCTTGGCTTGTTTAATTAAGTTCAACTTCAAATTTACAGAAATTTTGCAAAAAAAAAGTAAACTCTTCCATTGAAGGTTTTTTTATTTTTAGGCTAGTTGAATAGTTTTGATTAAGGTTTTATTAGTTTATTACTCGAAACTAAATCAAGGATTTTCAGGATACTTCCTTCGTGGAATAAGATATTGGATCCTCGAGTGATCTCTTTTTCTTGTTGCTTCATAAGAGTGAATCGAATAGATTCAATTCGCGTTATAAGAGTAAAATAAAAATTCCGCGGGTCCTTTCCGCTCTAATCAGATAAAGGGGGGGTAAGGACCCGCTAAGCTCCTACTTTTTCATGTTTACAATCTGGTCCCTCCGATTACTATAGAGATGAACCCAATCCAGAATATGAACCATAAAAGAAAACACCTACTAAACCAATCACAGCAATACCAGCTACAGTACCTATCAGCCAAAGAGGAATTCTTCCAGTAGTATCGGCCATTTCCCCTACTTTCCTCCACATTTTATCAATTGGTCATGCTAGAGACAAAAACAGTCATGGGTAGTTATAAGGATGGTATCCTTCCAAATGGGATAAGAGAATTCTTATTAGTCTCTTTCTTTCTCTCAATTGAAGAAGTAATTGGAAAATAAAACAGCAAGTACAAAAATGAGTAATAAACCCCAGTATAGACTGGTACGATTCAATTCAACATTTTGTTCATTCGGGTTTGATTGTGTCATAGTTCTATAGTTGGAATTTGTTTTATCGTTGGATGAACTGCATTGCTGATATTGATCCCAAGAAAAAAACAGTAGGTACAGCTAGTCCGTGAATAGCCAGCCATCGCACTGTAAAAATAGGATAGGTTCGATCTATGGTCATTGAGGGCCTCCTAAAAGGATCTACTAAATTCATCGAGTTGTTCTAAAGAATCAAAACGGTCGGTTATTAACGGAATTCCTTGTCGGCTTTCCGTGAAATACTCGTTTGGCCTAGGACTTCCAAACACGTCATAAGCTAAACCCGTACTGACAAATAACCAACCCGCAATGAATAGGGAAGGTATAGTAATGCTATGAATAACCCAGTATCGAATACTGGTAATAATATCAGCAAAAGAACGTTCTCCCGTGCTTCCAGACATGCTGAACTCCCAAAATTTTTGTACATTCAAAAAAGGAATTGATTCCGTAAAAGATGGGATCGACCAGTAAATAGAAAATTACTGATATTTCATCCTTGTGAGATTGTCAATTTTGTACCAAAGGTGTATTTTGAGTATACCGAATTAGTATAGCTATCCTTCCTATGGCACAGCAATCTGGTTTTGCCTGGTTCCGAAACATAATTACTTTTTTATTTTTTTTTTGTCTATAGGTAAGCTATATGTTATTCAAGGCATCAATAGAAAACCCCATTTTTGTAGGTTCTACTTACTTTTCATTGGCTTCGGAATAATAGAGTAATTCGGAATAGCAGCCAAAATCTTGGGAAAATCTAAGTTAATGATCAATAGGTTTGGATAAATAATTTAGGAAGGATATTCTCATACTGACACAATACAAGGACAAGTATATGTGAAATCTATCCTTTCATAATTCGTAATTCATCCTTGTATTGTTTGTTGGATTAGGTCTAACTTTCTTGACCAAACTGCGAGCGCGGAACTTTACGAGATGAAATAGGGAAAGACAGAAGATAGAATAGAACTTAAAAGGATAATTGAAGTGACTCGTCTTCGAATCTACTTTGGTTGGAGTTCGAAAAAGGAATAAAAATAAAGTAAATTCAAGGAAGAGCTTTCTTTTTTTTTTTTTTTAACAGCCCCTTGGCAGGTCGTGGAATGCTTTTGTTCTCCTCTTATTCCATATGGAATACAATCAGTTAAAATAAGAAGGAATAGGGGAATATTCGATCGTTCACTCCAAAAAGAGGGTCCTATTGAAAAAGAAATTATCCAAAATAGAAAGAAGTTTTTTTTTTCAAATTCAATTGTTTATTTATCTCTTATTCAAAAATTTCCCTGAAAATTGAATTTCTTTTTTTCATTCAATGGGGTTAGATGATCTAGTTCTTAATATTATTACTTTACTCAATTGACAAATTCCACAACAAATCTCTTGATTCGGAATTAGGGACTCATGTATCATCTGATGAATCCACTTTCTTTTACACTTCTGTATCTTACTCTATCTTGTTTTTTAGTATTATCTAAAATAACTGATGAATTATGAATTTTCCATAACTTAGGTAAATGCTTTACCAACATATGTAGTGTAGTAAAAAAAAATAAATGGAATTTAACTCTTTCATGCTTACTTTAACTAGTTATTTTGGTTTTCTACTGGCTGCTTTAACTATAACCCCAGCTCTATTTATTGGCTTGAACAAGATACGCCTTATTTGAATTGACTGAATAATTATAATTCAGAAAAGAAAAATCTTTCTTTGGGATTCCTGGCATTCTACGACTCTTTTCCAGACTAATTAGGAATTCTTTTCTTGGTCATTGAGATTCGTGGATAATTTAGAGTACTATTTAGGGATAGATCGTACCTCTTTTTTTATCCCCTCGAACAAATCGAAATGATTGAAGTTTTTCTATTTGGAATCGTCTTAGGCCTAATTCCTATTACTTTAGCGGGATTATTCGTGACTGCGTATTTGCAATACAGGCGTGGGGATCAGTTGGATCTTTGATTGAGTCATTTTTTTTTTTTGATTGACCTCCTCCAGACCAGAGAGGAGGTCAAATTGAAATTGGAGTTACAATTCAATTTTGTTAAGTTATTTTACTCTGCTTCGACATAAAATAGATGGAATCACGCTCTGTAGGATTTGAACCTACGACATCGGGTTTTGGAGACCCGCGTTCTACCGAACTGAACTAAGAGCGCTTTCATTCATTCAAAAAGAAAATCTTTTTCTATTCCTAATGTATCTCACGTACGTATAGTCTCCACAAATTCAAGTTATACCCACTTTACTTTAATTGATCTCGTCGCTACTGCCTATAAAGAAGAAAGAAGTAATAGGTAGGGATGACAGGATTTGAACCTGTGACATTTTGTACCCAAAACAAACGCGCTACCAAGCTGCGCTACATCCCTTTTCCAAATTAAATTGTTGTACAATGCCATTGTACACAATTCCTGTCTTCTTTTCCACATCATAATTTTCTTCTTCTTTCTTTCTCTATCTATATATAGAACCCTCGTGTCATTTCTTCTTTTTGGTCTCATATAATTAAGGAATTATATACATATAAAATCCAATATAATTTCGCCTATAAAAGAAGGATTACTTTTCCTTGGTAATATATAGGAAGAAGGGGTCATCTTTTTCTTTTTTAGGGATAGGAAAATTTCGTCGATATGGTTCATTTTATATATAGCATAACAATCTTGGGCAAGAGTTTATGATCATATATGTATTCCAACAAGGAAGGAGGATTTTCAATGCGGGATATAAAAACATATCTCTCTGTAGCACCCGTGCTAAGTACTCTATGGTTTGGTGCTTTAGCAGGTTTATTGATAGAAATTAATCGTTTATTCCCAGATGCTTTGTCATTCCCTTTTTTTTAATTCTAGTTATTGCTATGGGAGGGATAGATTTCTTCGTGATATGACAAAATTTGATCCTTTTCAATCTTTTTTTAGTATCGGAAGGAAAAAGAAAGAAAAGATGGATTGGGTTGAACCTCAGAGTCATTAAAAATTTGGTAAACCCCATTTTTGAAAATAGAAATTCAATTTAAAGGGGTACCCAAGCTAAATAAGGCCTCAGAAATCAGAGCATAGAAAAGGCGGGGCTGGCTAATTAAATGAAAGGATTTCGAACCAAAATCTTTGCTAATTCGACAAGGATTGTATTCTTTAATTATTTCTCTATTTTTTATTACTTAATTAAAGAATAAAAAAAAATTATTCTAATGAATTTTATTCTTCTTCTTCGGATTCAAAATAGAAGAATAAAAGAATAAGTAGAAGAATTAAGTTAAGTCAATCCAAAAAGAAAAGGAGGTTCATGGCCAAGGGAAAAGATGTTAGAATCAGAGTTATTTTGGAATGCATCAGTTGTGTTCGAAAAGGTGCCAATGAGGAATCGACGGGGATTTCTAGATATAGTACTCAAAAGAATCGCCACAATACACCCGGACAATTAGAATTCAAAAAATTTTGTCGTTATTGTCGCAAGCATACGACTCATCACGAAATAAAGAAATAGGAACATCGTGTGTTTGATCTTTCCAAACAACAGAAAGAGTAAGAACTTCATATTTAATATATAAAGAAAACATAGTATAGAATACAAAATACAAATCAACTCATCTGATTTCCGGTAGATATTATTTCATATGTATAGAGGGTATTCATATACTATAATATGAATCAAATAAGATATGGATCAAAGAAAAACTACTTCTTCTGGATCCTAAATTAATAAAATAAAGAAGTGAATTTTCAAATTTTCAAATTTTAAATAAGGAATAAATCATGTATACATCTAAACAACCTTTTCTTAAATCTAAGCAACCCTTTAGTAAATCCAAGCAAACTTTTAATAAATCCAAGCAACCCTTTCGTAAATCCAAGCAAACTTTTCGTAAATTCAAGCAACCTTTTCGTAAATCTAAACAACCTTTTCGTAGGCGTCCCCGGATTGGCCCGGGAGATCGAATTGATTATAGAAACATGAGTTTAATTAATAGATTTATTAGTGAACAAGGAAAAATATTATCGAGACGAATAAATAGATTAACCTTGAAACAACAACGATTAATTACTCTTGCTATAAAACAGGCTCGTATTTTATCTTTCTTACCGTTTCGTAACTATGAGAACGAAAAGCAATTTCAAGCCCAGTCAATTTCAATAATTACAGGTTCTAGACCCAGAAAAAATAGACATATTCCTCAATTAACGCAAAAGTACAATTCCAATCGAAACTTAAGAAACAACAACCAAAATTTAAGAAACAACAACCGGAACTTAAGTTCCGATTGTTGATGTTTTATTCGAATTCGAAAGGGCCAGACCTATATATATTATAAAGAAAGTAATCCAGCTCGTTGATTCCTACCACTTAATCTTAATTTATTGTATCTTCCCGGAGTTCCCTCTCCGGGAATTCATCTTTTATTATTCCAGTATATTACTTTATTTATACCTTTAATTGATGATCTTTATTTTATTGGAAATCGTGTAAAGATTATTTGGATTTGATACAGCTACTTGTGCAAGCATTTTACGATTAAGAATCAATTTCTTCTTGTACAGGTTGTGTATTAATTTACTATAACTATCGAATACTTTATATACCCGCGTTGCTGCGTTTATCCGAGTGATCCACAAACGACGAAAATCCCTCTTTTGCCTACCTCTATCTCGATGAGAGGAAACAAAAGCTCTTTTTACCTGTTGGGTAATCATTCGATTAAGTCTTAAATGAGCCCCTCTAAAGTTTGAGGCAAATGAACGCATTTTTGTTCGTCGTCTCCGGGCTATATATCCTCGCGGAACTCTGGTCATTGAATCAAATTAACCTTAATGAATAACTAATGATTTCTCTTCTTTTAGCCACCCTTTTTCTCATTAATAACAAAACTAATTATTCCGATATATAAAATATTAATTCCAATGGCTTTTGCTATAGTAACCTTCCCAACCACGATTTTTTATTCCACTCCGTTCAGTTATTTCTATACGAAATAACAAATTCATTCTAATAATACTAAAAAAAATAGTGGGTTCCATCGTTTCTATGGTTCCCTTTTAAACGGTGAGGCCCTCTCTATACACCGGAGCCCTTTCTTTCATCAAAAGGTATTGCGAACTTGTATAGTCCACATTCTTTGGCTCTACCTATCCATTATAGAGTAAATAGCTCTTTTCACAATAAGAGTTATCCATACAGTGACGGTATTTAATTATGAAAGTTGGCTAAGTAGCTGACCCTGTTAGTCCGTTCTTTTAAGATAAAGGAGCATAAGCCTTTTTCTTTTTATTACTATTTCCTCCGCTTAATGGATAACCATTTGCTACCAATGGGAGAATTGCTTCTTATTTCCAATTTAGATAATTGGATTTGCACCAAAGGAAACCATAAATTCCATATACCATAGAAATCTAGGATAGAGAAGCTATATCCTATTCATTGGTACTAATCATGGATACTTCAATTTTTTTTATATTTGTTTGAAGTCATGATCTGAACGAGTCGCACATACACCCTAGCACATGTTCCTCGACGCTGAGGGCATCCTTTAAGCGCGGCCGTTTTTCGAGCATTTCGTATTGGCTGTCTTGCGTTTCTAATAAGTTGTTTAACCGTCGGCATGTTGTATGTATATAGAAAAAAATGGATTGGTTTAGATCCATCTTAACCTGATGATTGCTCATCATGAAGTCTTTCTATTTTCTATTAAATCGAGGAAAACACGAATTTAGCTGTGAAATAACTTTACAAGAAATCCGGACACTACCAATCCTTAAACATTTCTGGAAACCACACTGGATCAGTATCGCAGTGCTTGTCAATCATTTCATCCCCTACAATATCGACAAGTCCATAAGCTTTGGCTTCGTCTGCTGACATAAAAACATCCCTTTCCATGTCTTCGGATACAACCCAAAAAGGCTTGCCTGTTCTTACTGCATAAACCCTTGTGATCATTTCGCGAACTTTGTGTAACTCTTCTACTTCTAGTAAAAATTCTGGTGTCCTTGCCCGATAATAAGCACTAGCAGGTTGGTGAAGCATAATCCTCGCGTGAGGGAATGCTATACGCTTGGTGGGTTCTCCTCCAAGCAGAATGAAGGACGCCATGGAGGCGGCTATTCCGAGGCATATTGTATATATATCTGGTGTCACCGTTTGCATCGTATCAAAAATAGCCATTCCTGAGATTAGCCACCCGCCTGGGGAGTTTATAAACAAAAAAATATCACTAATTCCATCTTCTATACTCAGATATACCATGAGACCTGTAATATGATTCGTGATCTCGCAACGAATCTCTTGACCTAAAAAAAGTGTCCTTTCTCGATACATAACATTGTATAAGTCAACCCAAGTCGCTTCTTCATCTCCAGGAATCCGGTAAGGTACTTTTGGAACACCAATGGGCATATTAGATTAATATTATTAAATTTAAGTAAGAAAACCACACTTTAATATGGAAACGTAAGAATGGAACAGAAAGAAAGAATCCGCAGTTTATTGTCTTAATTTTTATTCTTATTCTATATGAATATTATAGATTCTATTAATACGTAGATTGAAAGGTTATACATATAAGGAATGTAAGACAGATTGAATAAAGAAAAGGGAATGGGTGATTTGAATGCTAAACAAAGAGGGGTAGCGATCTATTCTTCGTTTTTTCCAAATTGGCCAAGTTACCCATTGCATATTGGCACTTATCGAGTATAGAATAGATCTGCTTCTCTTTCTTCTTATGAACAGAATTGGCTTCTTATTTTTAATGGAATGAAATAAATATTCGCGCTTTCTGACACAGAATCCCCTAGAAGGGTTAGGTACATAGGATATGGATAGTCTTTTTCAATGCGATAAAATAAAGCGACATCGTGTCTATTTTTCTTTGCTAAAGGGGTATTTCCATGGGTTTGCCTTGGTATCGTGTTCATACTGTCGTATTGAATGATCCGGGTCGATTGCTTGCGGTGCATATAATGCACACAGCTCTAGTTTCTGGTTGGGCTGGCTCAATGGCTTTATACGAATTAGCAGTTTTTGATCCCTCTGATCCTGTTCTGGATCCAATGTGGAGACAAGGTATGTTCGTAATTCCCTTCATGACTCGTTTAGGAATAACGGATTCGTGGGGTGGTTGGAGTATTTCAGGAGGAACTGTAACAAATCCGGGTATTTGGAGTTATGAAGGTGTGGCAGGTACGCATATTGTGTTTTCTGGCTTGTGTTTCTTGGCAGCGATCTGGCATTGGGTATATTGGGACCTAGAAATATTCTCTGATGAGCGGACGGGAAAACCCTCTTTGGATTTGCCCAAGATCTTTGGAATTCATTTATTTCTTGCAGGGGTGGCTTGCTTTGGCTTTGGGGCATTTCATGTAACGGGTTTGTATGGTCCTGGGATATGGGTATCCGATCCTTATGGACTAACTGGAAAAGTACAAGCTGTAAATCCAGCGTGGGGTGCAGAAGGTTTTGATCCTTTTGTTCCGGGGGGAATAGCTTCTCATCATATTGCTGCGGGTACATTGGGTATATTAGCGGGCTTATTCCATCTTAGTGTCCGTCCGCCTCAACGTCTATATAAAGGATTACGTATGGGCAATATTGAAACTGTACTTTCCAGTAGTATCGCTGCTGTTTTTTTTGCAGCTTTCGTAGTTGCTGGAACTATGTGGTATGGGTCAGCAACGACCCCAATCGAATTATTTGGGCCTACTCGTTATCAGTGGGATCAGGGATACTTTCAGCAAGAAATATATCGAAGAGTTAGCAATGGTTTAGCCGAAAATCTTAGTTTATCAGAAGCTTGGTCTAAAATTCCCGAAAAATTAGCCTTTTATGATTATATTGGTAATAATCCGGCAAAAGGGGGATTATTCAGAGCAGGCTCAATGGACAATGGGGATGGAATAGCTGTTGGATGGTTAGGACATCCCGTCTTTAGAGATAAAGAAGGACGTGAGCTTTTTGTACGCCGTATGCCTACTTTTTTTGAAACATTTCCGGTTGTTTTGGTAGATGAGGAGGGAATTGTTAGAGCAGACGTTCCTTTTAGAAGAGCAGAATCCAAATATAGTGTTGAACAAGTAGGTGTAACGGTGGAGTTCTATGGTGGCGAACTTAATGGAGTAAGTTATTCTGATCCTGCTACTGTAAAAAAATATGCGAGGCGTTCTCAATTAGGGGAAATTTTTGAATTAGACCGGGCTACTTTGAAATCTGATGGTGTTTTTCGCAGCAGTCCAAGGGGTTGGTTCACTTTTGGTCATGCTACCTTTGCTTTGCTCTTCTTTTTCGGACACATTTGGCATGGCGCTAGAACATTGTTCCGAGATGTTTTTGCTGGTATTGATCCAGATTTGGATGCTCAAGTGGAATTTGGAACATTCCAAAAAGTGGGAGATCCAACTACAAGGAAACAGGCAGTTTGATACACATTGTTATAGTATCTTTCACCTCTCTTTTTTGATTTGACATGGGAAACATCTCCCATCCTTTCTTTGACTCTTTTTCTTTCTTTATATGGGAAATTATCCCAAATGACAAATGAATAGGTGTGGAAGTTATAATTGTAAATAAACCAGGATCGAATCTATGGAAGCATTGGTTTATACGTTCCTTTTAGTTTCGACTTTAGGGATAATTTTTTTCGCTATCTTCTTCCGAGAACCACCTAAGGTTCCACCAACTCCAACTAAAAGAATAAAATAATTTCATTTAAGTAAGAAGTCCCCCTATCTGGGAGACTTCTTACTTAAATTAGTCTCCGTGTTCTTCGAATGGATCTCTTAATTGTTGAGAGGGTTGCCCAAACGCGGTATATAAGGCATACCCAGTAAAGCTTACAAGTAAACCAGATATGGAGATGGCGACTAAAGTTGCTGTTTCCATTTTTATAGAATTTCAAGATTACAATGGATCTACGAAAAGATCGTGTATTTACAACTACAACGGAATAGTATACAAAGTCAACACCAATGATTAAATAGAATTTATGGCTACACAAACCGTTGAAGATAGTTCTAAACCTAGGCCAAAACGAACTGGTGCAGGTAGTTTACTGAAACCCTTGAATTCGGAATATGGGAAAGTCGCCCCGGGTTGGGGGACTACTCCTTTTATGGGGATCGCAATGGCTTTATTCGCTATATTCCTATCTATCATTTTAGAAATTTATAATTCTTCCGTTTTACTGGACGGAATTTTAACCAATTAGGTTTCTACTAACTAAAACTAGGAAGTCAGAGTTTTTCCATCCAAAAAAGCCTTTCTAGTTTAAGATCTACATTTCTAGATATTATGGTAGTTCGACCGCGGAATTTTTTTGTTTCGGTATCTCTGGAATATGAGTGTGTGACTTGTTAGAATTGATCCTATTGATAATACATAGAAAGGGCCTGTTATCTCTATCAAGATGATTCTAATTCGTCAGATATTATTTATTCTAGTATCTGGAACACGAAATAGATAGAGTGGATCAAAAAAAAATGGAACTATGATTCATACTCACTATTAAGACCTCGCAACCAGACTGAAAAATTCAAGTAGTTCTTAAATAAAAATAAAAAAGAAATTTTCTTCCTTCCAATTTTGTTTGCCCAAAAGACAACTTTTTTTCTCTCGATTTTGTCGAGTCATTACACTGATTCAATAAATGATTATCAAGCGGTTCTTATTCGAAGAACCCTTGCCTTTTGTTTAGCTTGAGACTAAATCATCGTGGCTCTAGTATGAATCTAAGGTTTTAATTGAACTGATTCATAGGATCTCAACAAGATAATTTCTATATTACGCATAAAAAAACAAATCCTTTATAGGGAAGAGAAAAGTCAAGAAGCCTCTAATGACCAACATAAGGGAAAGGAAGAAAGAAAGACGCGCCAACTTGAGATTTTTTGGCATTATCATCACAAAGAAGATATTCCGGATTTTTCTTATTTGATATCTTCAAGGCAAATCGACCCAATTCAGTGGCTGATGAAGTTTTGAACCTTTTTTCTAATATTCGTTGAAAATTTTTGTGTTTCTGCTTGAGCCGTACGAGATGAAATTTTCATATACGGCTCTTAGAGGGGGACTCGGGTTAGTTACCTATCTCAATAAAGTATATGATTGGTTTGAGGAACGTCTTGAGATTCAGGCAATTGCAGATGATATAACTAGTAAATATGTTCCTCCCCATGTCAACATATTTTATTGTTTAGGGGGAATTACACTTACTTGTTTTCTAGTACAAGTCGCTACCGGTTTTGCTATGACTTTTTACTACCGACCAACCGTTACAGAGGCTTTTTCCTCGGTTCAATACATAATGACCGAGGCCAACTTTGGTTGGTTAATCCGATCAGTTCATCGATGGTCAGCAAGTATGATGGTTTTAATGATGATCCTGCATGTATTTCGTGTGTATCTCACAGGGGGATTTAAAAAACCCCGCGAATTAACTTGGGTCACAGGTGTGGTTTTGGCTGTTTTGACTGCATCATTTGGTGTAACTGGTTATTCTTTGCCTTGGGATCAAATTGGCTATTGGGCAGTCAAAATTGTGACAGGTGTACCTGACGCCATTCCGGTAATAGGATCGCCTTTAGTGGAGTTATTACGCGGAAGTGCTAGTGTGGGCCAATCCACTTTGACTCGTTTTTATAGTTTACATACCTTTGTACTGCCTCTGCTTACTGCCGTATTTATGTTAATGCACTTTCCAATGATACGTAAGCAAGGTATATTTCGGGTCCTTTATAGGGAAGGCATATCATAGAGAATTATAATTATCATATATCATATCGGGTAGGTTTTGGTATTTCATTGCTACAAGCATGGGTTATTGTAAAATAACACATGTCATTTGGATACTTCTCTTCAACTCCAAAGTATTTTTATACAATACAAATAGTTGAAGTTAATTTTACGAAAGAAAAAAGGCGGATTATGGGAGTGTGTGACTTGAATTATTGATTTGGCCATGCAGATAAAGAATTGGATCTGCCACATTAGAATTCACAACCAAAGGTGTCTCCGCATCCAATCAACATGTAAGTCCCCTACCTAGGAAGGATAGGCTGGTTCACTTGAGGAGAATATCTTCTATGATCATACCGCAACCATGTCATCCATGAACAGGCTCCGTAAGATCCCATAGAGTAGAAATGGAATAAGTCATGTGACATGATCCAGTTCTCTATTTATTACACTTACCTTTTTATTATAGTATGGAAATGCATTCATTTTCTTTGCATCGATTGTGATCCGCAATACTATCGGAGTAAAAGAAGGGATCTAAGGAAGAATGTAGGCTAAACTTTTTGATTTTTTATTAGTAACAAGTAAATATTTTGTTTGGAGGTAAGAAACTTGCGATATTGAGGGGATAAATACCAACTAATCAAGAGACATGAGACAATCCACAAAGCAATTGATCATGATCAAATTTGTAAGCCCACTTGGATATTGAGCATTTACCCATAAGAATAGGATTATTTTCAATGAGTAGTTGTAGGTGCAACTTCGGAAAAGAGAATCTGATAAAGCTTTTCTTGCCTAGAGTCATTGAGTCATTATAAACCTTAATTCTATTAAGGATCTTCCGCGGTCTTATTTCTTTCACTCTTGCTCGAGCCGGATGATGATAAATTCTCATGTCCGGTTCCTTTGGGGGATGGATCCTAAAGAGTTCACCTATCCCAATAACAAAGAAACCAGACTTAAATGATCCTGTATTAAGAGCTAAATTAGCTAAAGGGATGGGACATAATTATTACGGGGAACCCGCATGGCCCAACGATCTTTTATATATTTTTCCAGTAGTAATTCTAGGTACTATTGCATGTAATGTAGGTTTAGCGGTTCTCGAGCCATCAATGATTGGTGAACCGGCAGATCCGTTTGCAACTCCTCTGGAAATATTACCCGAGTGGTACTTCTTTCCCGTGTTTCAAATACTCCGTACGGTACCCAATAAGTTATTGGGCGTTCTTTTAATGGTTTCTGTGCCAACAGGCTTATTGACAGTACCTTTTCTAGAGAATGTCAATAAATTCCAAAATCCATTTCGCCGCCCAGTAGCTACGACCGTTTTTTTAATCGGTACTGTAGTAGCTCTTTGGTTAGGTATTGGAGCAACATTACCCATTGATAAATCATTAACTTTAGGTCTTTTTTAGATATTTTTTGATTCATTCAACCGTGAAGTACCATAGGTATCTAGGAAATAGTTACTTCCAAGTGAATCTTCCCTAGATACCTAAAATCCATTTTATTATGATCCATTTCGCGAAAATATAGATTGTACCAAAGATGCTAAATTGTTTTCTTTTTATTCTAACTCGAAAAAGAAGAAGAAAAAAAATTGCAATGGATTTAAAACGAGAGTTTATTCTTAAGTAAATCAATTGGGAGATGCTTCTCTAGAGTGTCCCATATATGTTTTCTATCTTCCATACGAAAACTGTCAATTCTCAGAAGATCTTCTTCAGTCTTACTCAAAAGGTCCAATAGTGTATGTATATTGGCCCTTTTTAGACAATTATACGTTCTAGAAGTCAATTCTAATTGATCAATAAAAATACAATTCAATGGAATTCCTTTTTTGTTTTTCTTTAGATTAGTTAATCTTTTTTGAAAAGTAAAAAGGGGTGGAGTAAACCTGTTTTTATTTTCTTCGAAACTAGCGCCCTCTTCCTCCGCGTGTAGAAAAGGAAGAAATAAATCAATCAAATTACGAGAAGCCTCATAAAGTGCTTCCTTAGGGGTTAAACTTCCATTAGTCCATATTTCTAGAAAAAGTATCTCGTGTTTTTCATTTCCATTCCCACAAGAAAAAATACTATAATTCACATTTCGAACAGGCATGGATACAGCATCTATAGGATAACTTCCATCTTGATAGTTCTTTCTGAGTTCTGTCTGATATCCACGATCTCTCTTGATCTGTAAATCAATACAGAAATCAATGGGCTCTGTCAAGTTAGCTATAGGTTGTGCCGTATCAACGATTTCTACGGAAGGCGGTAAGATGATATCTTGAGCAGTTATGTATCTAGGACCTTTGACGCAAATGGATGCGTCTCTAACTCCATAGAGATTACTTCTCAATACAATTTCTTTCAAATTTAGTAAAATTTCTTGTACGGATTCTTCAATACCTGCTATTGTAGAATACTCGTGCGGCACGCTCCCAAATTTTGCACGTGTGATACATGTTCCTTCTATTTCTCCAAGTAAAGCTCTTCGCAAGGCAATACCGACGGTGTCCGCTTGACCTTTTCTAAGCGGGGACAGAATGAAACGACCATAATAAAGGCGCTTACTATCTACTCTTGATTCAACACACTTCCACTGTAGTGTTTGAGTGGATCCTGCTACCTCCTCTCGAACCATAATAGACTAGTATTATTATTTTATCATTGAATCGTTTATTTCTCTTGAAATGAAAGTTGAAAGCGGGTTAATTCTTTTACAGACGTCTTTTTTTAGGCGGTCGACATCCATTATGCGGCATAGGTGTTACATCGCGTATACAACTTAATCGCACACCACTTTTAGCAATGGCTCGTAATGCGGCATCTCTTCCACTACCAGCGCCCTTTACCATAACTTCTGCTCGTTGCAAACCTACTGTACGAATAGCATCTACTGCTGTTCTTTGACCAGCATAGGGTGATGCTTTTCTTGAGCTTTTGAATCCACAAGTACCGGCCGAGGACCAAAAAACCACCCGACCTTGTGGGTCTGTAACAGTTATAATGGTATTGTTGAAACTAGCTTGAACATGAATAACCCCTTTTGTTATTCTACGTGCACTCTTCCGTAAACTAAAACGTGCATTCCTACGTAAACCAATACGCACTTTCTTACGTGAACCAATTTTTGGTATAGCTTTTGCCATATTTTATTATCTCATAAATATGAGTTAGAAATAAAAAAAAGAAAAAAAGATACAAAGATATCCGTTTCAGGGTAAAATAAACCCTTTACTTTAATTATTTTAAATGAAATTATTTTATTTGGAATTGGAACATTTCCGCGGGTACTTTTTTTTACTTTTTAGAAAGTAAAGTTCTTTTTCGAAAGATTACCCCTGTCTTTGTTTATGCTTCGGATTAGAGCAAATGACTCTAATTCGTCCACGCCTACGAATCAGTCGACATTTTGTACAAATTTTACGAACGGAAGCTCTTATTTTCATATTTCCGTATCCTTTTTTAAACTATGAATCTAATCTTTTGGAAAAAATAAGTCTCTTCGCTTGAATTTTAGAACTTAGAATTTATTACCCTAGAAAAAAAAAGAAAAACCTAATCCTTTGAATCTTTGGTATCCTTCAAATCTTCGCTATCCTTCAAATCTTCGCTATCCTTCGAGTCTTCGATACGCTTCGAATCCTTATGGGGAAGTCTATAAATTATACGTCCCTTGCTTGAATCATAACGACTTACTTCAATTTTGACCCTATCCCCCATCAGTATTCGTATAGAACTAGACCGTATCTTTCCTGAAATATAGCCTAGGATGATGGTGTCATTCTCTAGCCGAACGCGGAACATTCCATTGGGTAGGGCTTCCGTAACTAAACCTTCGAAAGTTACTTTTGCTTCTCTCGGGTTTTTTTTTTCTCTCCTATTTTTTTTTTCTGTCATATTTTTTTTCTCCTATTTTTCTATTTTTATTTTAAAAATAGGAAGGGCGAGATAGAATTCGAGCACTATAGGCGGGGCGATTACCATATATAACATAAGACTTCTCCCCCAATTCTGTTTAGTCGAGCTTCTCGATCTGTCATTATTCCTCGAGAAGTAGAAAGAATAGCAATTCCCATTCCACCCAAAACTTTAGGAATTCCTTGATAGTTGGTATAAATTCGTAAGCCGGGTCGGCTGATACGCTTTAAAAAGGTTCTTGTTCTATATATTCCTTTTATAGTCTTTCTCTTTTGATGTCGCAAAGTTGAAACCAAGAAATATCTGTTACGTTCCTGATGTTTCCGAACACTTTCAATAAAACCCTCTCGTAGAAGTATTTTAACAATGTTTTCGGTAATATTTGTAGATACTACTCGAACTGTTCCTTTTTTATTCATGTCCGCATTTCTTATAGAGGTTAGTAAATCAGCAATAGTGTCCTTGCCCATAAGACTCTAATTCTAGGTTCCTCCTAATTTTTCTATAATCAACATGTTTTCTTTTTTTTTTTTTCATTTTGGATTTTAAAACATATACGTAAAACACAATCTACTAAATTAATTCTTTGGTCTCAATTTCGCCTACTAGTATTTATAATACTTCAGGAGCTAATGAAACTATTTTGGTAAAATTCAATTCTCTCAATTCCTCGGCAATCGCGCCAAAAACTCGAGTTCCTTTTGGATTGCCTTTTTGATCAATTATAACCGCAGCATTGTCATCATAGCGGATTATTATACCGTCTTCGCATTTGAACTCTTTACATGTACGTACAATTACAGCTCGAATTACTTCGGATCTTTCTAGAGGCATTTGGGGCAATGCGTCTTTGATTACAGCAACAATAACATCACCAATACGAGCATATCGCTGATTACCAGCAGCTCCTATGACTCGAATACACATCAATTTTCGAGCTCCACTATTATCTGCTACATTTAAAAGGGTCTGAGGTTGAATCATATTATTTTGATTTCAATTTGTTATTTCAATGCAAAAGGATGAAAGAAATATTGTCTTTCCAGAAAGAAAAACCGAGCATTTTTTTTTATCTTCCATACCCCTTTTAGGGTTCTATATCTCTAATCGAATAAATTGACTTCGTATGGGCATTTTACTGGCAGCTATGGAGATAGCTGCTCTAGCTACAGTTTCAGATACTCCCCCCATTTCATAAAGTATACGACCAGGTTTAACAACGGATACCCAATATTCGGGGGACCCCTTTCCCGAGCCCATACGTGTTTCCGTGGGTCTTAGTGTAACCGGTTTGTCGGGAAATATACGTACCCATATTTTTCCACCACGACGTGCATATCGTGTTATTGCTCTTCGTCCTGCTTCTATCTGTCTCGCCGTGATCCAAGCGGGTTCAAGTGCTTGAAGAGCATATCTACCAAAACAAATACGATTGCCTCGGCAGGATTTTCCTTTCATTCTTCCTCTATGTTGTTTGCGAAATCTGGTTCTTTTGGGGTTATAGTCGATGGTTCTCTTTCTTAGTTCCATCTCTACTGCAAAACTGGACATGAGAGTTTCTTCTCATCCAGCTCCTCGCGAATGGAATCAGAAAGCATGTAAATTTCTCTAATTCATAATATTCCAAAATATTACGGTACGGATAGATACACATTAATAGATAATAGAAAAAGTTCGGTTTTTTTTATATTGAATTTGTTAAAACAGAAAAATATAATATATAGTCAAAAAAGAAGATCTAGAATATATCCAGATGTGTGTGTATATTTATCTAAATTCTATATTTATAGATAATGTAATCCTTCTTAAAAAAATCCTTATTTTTACTCTTATTGAATCGCGGTAAAGTATTCTAATTCAATAAGAATTTCGCGGGCGAATATTTACTCTTTCCTGTCTTATTTGTTAATTTATAAACTTACCAAATAAGACAATTTTTTTGGTTTGTTCCGCCATCCCACCCAATGAAGTGTTAGGATTCTTTTCAATAAAATCCTATGGAATCATAGGTTCTGTCGTTCCCACTGCTTCTCCTTGAATGGTTAGGTCTGAATCCCGCAACGGAGCTTCCAAAAAATTTCTTTCCGAGTTAATTTTCTCAGTTTTATTAACCCGGGCGGCTCTTTATTATTGCTTTAAATTGTAGTTCTTGTTTCAAGTTACAATTTTTAATTCTCTATTATTTTTATTATATTGATGCTTTATCACATTGCCTTTTATGATGTAATTCATAGACCATACATAGTGGAATCCTATATCTTATTTATTTCCTCTTCCTTCTTTCTATCATCCCTCCCTTTATCCACATCCCTTTAGTTTTGCTTCACAACCTAGAATCCCTTTTCTTTTTTAGAGAAAAAATTGCAGTTGCTACAACTATATGACACATCTACTCATTTATGTTATGATAGAGGTATTTATTCATATAGTGACTGTTTCTTAGTTAGGATCTCGACAATACGAAGCAATAGGTTGGTTATTAGTTAATTTTCTATAATTACTAAGTTTTTTTCTTAAAAAAAAGAAAAAAATAACGAGTCACACACTAAGCATAGCAATTATATTAAATGATTTATCAATTTTCATTAAATCTTATAGAAAGAGGTATAATTTCTTCTTTTGCAGGGATTTCAGGAAAAAAGTCTCTTGTCATTTTTTATTCTATCAATGGACAGAATCCGAAGACAAGATTACTTATTCTTCGTCTACGAATATCCAAATTTTTACACCTAATACTCCATAGATAGTCCGAATTGGATAGCAGCAATAATCAATTTTAGCGCGAATTGTTTGGAGGGGAAGTCTACCCTTTTTAATAGATTCGGCGCGTGCAATTTCTTTTCCTCCGAGACGACCCGCAATTTTTACTTTTACTCCCCTTATATCTGCTTTTTTAGTTAATTCAATGGCTTTTTTCATTGCCTTTCGGAATGAAACTCTATTTTTTAATTGGAAAGCTATATATTCTGCAAGAATGTTAGGCTGTCTATAAGGTTCTTTAACTTTTTCGATAGAAATATTAAATCTCTGGTTTACAGAGTTAATTTCCTTTTGTAGATCTTTCTCTAATTCTTCGATTGCTCCTTTTTTCTTTAATAAATTTGGGAATCCAATATGGATTATGACGTGGATCGTATCGATTTCTTTTTGGATTTCTATATGTGTAATTACTTCGGAACTTGAACCTGAGTCCATTTTTCTATTATGTGTAATTACTTCGGAACTTGAGTCTGATTCTATTTTTCTATTCGAGCCCTTTTTCCTATTCTTTTGTATATAGTTCTTGATACAATCCCTTATTTTTTTATCTTCCTGTAGACCTTCAGAATAATTTTTTGGTTGTGCGAACCAAAAGGAATGGTGTTTTTGGGTTGTACCAAGTCTGAAACCGAGTGGATTTATTTTTTGTCCCATATTTTTCTATTCTATATTTTTTTTACTGGGAATCGAAATCTTAGATGGATCTAAAGGTTATTTAGATTTCTTTACTATATTTAGTACAATTGTTATATGACACATGCTTTTTTTTATGGGGAAACTACGTCCTCGAGCTCGAGGTCTGAATTTCTTCATAATAGTACTCCTACTGACTTCGGCTTTAGTAATAAATAAATTCGCTTTGTCGAAATCCCTATAATGAGTAGCATTTGCGGCTGCCGAATAAACCAACTTTAAGATGGGATAAGATGCTCGATAGGGCATGAGGTTCAGTATCATAACAGTTTCCTCGTAGTAACGCCAGCGAATCTCGTCAAGAACTCTTTGTGCTTTGAAAACAGACATAGGGATACGTTTTTGTGCTTTGAAAACTCTCTCGAACTTAAGTAGACGATCGGTTGGAACTTTCCTTGCGAGTTTCCTTAGCCCACTTTTCTTCTTCTTTATCCTAGGGATATACTTTACTAGTTTGAAACTTGTCATAAATAAGGTTATTCCCCGCCTACCTTTACTTTATTTTGAATCTTTTTTTCTTCTTAATCTTTCTATTCAGAATTCAGTTAACGACGAGATTTAGTATCCTTTCTTGCATTTTCATAACTCGTGAAATGCCGAGTAGGCACGAATTCCCCCAATTTGCGACCTACCATAGGATTTGTTATGTAAATAGGTATATGTTCCTTTCCATTATGAATCGCGATTGTATGGCCAACCATTGTGGGTAGAATGCTAGATGCCCGGGACCACGTTACTATTGTTTCTTTCTCCTCCTTCATATTGACCTTTTCTATCTTTGCCAATAAATGATGAGCTACAAAAGGATTCGTTTTTTTTCGTGTCACAGCTGATTACTCCTTTTTTCCTTTTTAAAGAGTGGCATTCTATGTCCAATATCTCGATCGAAGTACGGAGGTCAGAATAAATAGAATAATGATCAATGGAAAAAAGAAAAAAATCCTTTAGCTGGATAAGGGGCGGATGTAGCCAAGTGGATCAAGGCAGTGGATTGTGAATCCACCATGCGCGGGTTCAATTCCCGTCGTTCGCCCATCGCATTATTGCAAATTCCAAAAATGCAATTTTCCATATTCCTAGTTACGTATTTACTTACGGCGACGAAGAATAAAACTATCGCTATATTTTTTCCTTTTCCTAGTTCTTCTTCCAAGCGCAGGATAACCCCAAGGGGTTGTGGGTTTTTTTCTACCAATGGGAGCTTTCCCTTCACCGCCCCCATGGGGGTGGTCCACAGGGTTCATAACTACCCCTCTTACTACGGGGCGTTTACCTAGCCAACACTTAGATCCGGCTCTACCCAAACTTTTTTGGTTCACCCCAACATTACCCACTTGTCCGACTGTTGCTAAGCAGTTTTGGGATACTAAACGGACCTCCCCAGATGGTAATCTTAAAGTGGCCGATTTACCCTCTTTTGCAATGAGTTTCGCTACAGCACCTGCTGCTCTAGCTAATTGCCCACCCCTTCCACGTGTGATTTCTATGTTATGCATGGCCGTGCCTAAGGGCATATCGGTTGAAGTAGATTCTTCTTTTCTCTCAAAAAACCCCTTCCCAAACTGTACAAGCTTCTTCCAAAGCATACGGCTTTCTAGATGTATATGACGATCTCTAGACAGATGGATCTTATATGAATCATATGATGAAGTACCACATGAGTGGATATATAGGAAAGGAATCCAAATCTGCCGAATCGCTCATGTTATGATCTTCTACATCCTAGGTCTCTGCGTTCCGTCATCTGGCTTATGTTCTTCATGTAGCATTCAGATCGAATGACTCTATGAAATTACGTCGATACTTCCACATATTATGGGTAACGTAGGAGACATCCCTATTTTCCCCCGGGGGTCTTAATTACCACTGCTTAGCTTTCAATTTGCCTCTGACCATCAAATTAAATGTGAATAACCCGTCCTCCTCTCTTTGAAACAAGGGGCGCTTCCGGTTCTGTGCGTGCTTCAAACAATTTTGTCTTCTCCATATTACCATATCTCTAGAGCCAATAATTTTCTATGAGGAACTACTGAACTCAATCACTTGCTGCCGTTACTCAACAGTTTTCTGTTGAGGTCTATCCCGTAGAGGTAGTCAAATTGGATCAGTGATCGATTTCTAGGTTTCGTCGTAAACCTAATTGGTTACTTCCAATTACGTAAATCAATAGTTCAAACCGCACTCAAAGGTAGGGCATTTCCCATTGATATAGGAACTTTTGTACCAGAAACAATAGTATCTCCAATTATAGCCCCTCTGGGATGTAAAATATATCTCTTCTCACCATCCCCATAGTGTATGAGACAAATGTATGCATTTCGATTAGGGTCGTATTCTATGGTTACGATTCTACCAGATATGTCTTTTTGATTCCGTCGAAAATCTATTTTACGGTATAGGCGCTTATGACCTCCCCCTCTATGCCTTGCGGTAATGATTCCTCTGGAATTACGACCTTTACCACAACGGTGCCGTCCATGGATCAAATTATTTCGTGGATTGGATTTCACTTGCCTGTCTACGGTTCCCTTGCGTGTGCTCGGGATAGGTGTTTTGTATAAATGTTTCGCCGTATTATTAAGTATTCTCCTTTAGTTTTTTTCTCTATCTAGAAGTGGAATAGAATAACCCGGTTGAAGGGTAATGATCATACGTCTGTAATGCATTGTATGGCCCAGAATAGGTCCTATTCTTCTACCTTTTCCAGGTAGTCGATGGCTATTCACAGCTACCACCTTAACACCAAAGAAGAGTTCGACCCAATGCTTTATTTCTGTCTTAGTGAATCCCGATTCGACATTAAAAGTATATTGATTCTTTCCCAATAAACGAAGACTTTTTTCTGTAAATACTGCGTATTTGATTCCATCCATAAATCGACTTTCCCTCCTATGCTCTGAGTTCCAGTATCGATAAGAATTCGAGTTCTTATTGTTCTTATGTTATGGTATGAATATACCATACCAATTCGTTATGTATGGATGATGGATGAGATTCCATGGATAGAGAGCCAGTTCCAATAGACTTATGGAATGTTCCCGTTCGTGTGCATCCAGCAGGAATTGAACCCGCAAATTTACCAATTATGAGTTGGGCGCTTTAACCATTCAGCCATGGATGCTTAACAGGGATCATCGTACATCGTAAATAACCAATTTTCATATAGAAAGACATATCATAGAAAAATGAAATCGAAAATATTCCGAGATGGCAAATATTCGGAGATGACTATGAAAACACCTCTCTGGATCCTCGAATTGAAAGAGAGATTGAGAGGGATCAAGAATCCTAATTCTCGCTATTTGGAATGGATCCAATTCTATTGAGTCTGACTCATAGTGATCATTTCTCTTTAGCAAAGAATGACCTTGGTTATCAAAGGATTGAACAACCGGGATCCATTTACTTATGATACCTAGTTGGCATTGATAACAAGGATCTAATGAATTATGAGTTTAATAGATCCTCTTTAGCAGAAAGACGTATATTCCTTGCTCATTATCAGACAATCACTTATTCCCAAACCTCGTGTGGGACTAATCGTTTTCATTTACCATCTCATGGAAAACCCTTTTCGTTCCGCTTAGCCCTATCGGGTATTTTAGTGATAGGTTCTGTAGGAACTGGACGATCCTATTTGGTCAAATACCTAACGAAAAATTACGATTTTCCTTTCATTAAGGTACGAGGGCTTCTTATTCCACAAGAACGAAAGCACCTTTTCAT
>NW_028259690.1:0-31903 GCF_056163025.1 Triticum urartu | reverse complement strand
CTTCTAGACTCTACCAAGAGTCTGGACGAATTTGTTGTTTCATCCAAATGTGTAAAAGATCATAGTCGCACTTAAAAGCCGAGTACTCTACCATTGAGTTAGCAACCCAGATAAAAAAAGGATCTTAGATACGATCGAAATCCAAAAATCAATGGAATTACACCGCGCGCTTCTGTCAAAACATTGAACTAGCAAGACATCAAAAGATTTTTTTTATCGACCATGAAAAACACTCAAATGCCAAAACGAACAGGTCCGGTGAAATTCCACTAAAGTAAAGTTAAAAAAAGAGCGACCCTAATCACGATGGCCAAATTCTCCTTATTTTTAGCGATTTTTATTAACAAAAAATATATATTATAAAAAATATATATTATATTGTATGAGAATACATGCAAGAGGAACACCCTTATCATTTGAGCGAAGTGTAGGCGGAAAAATTGAATATGGAGTGAGGATAAAGAGACCCATCTATCTACAAATTCTATTTGTTCAATAGACCTTTGTCAATGGAAATACAATGGTAAGAAAACAAATTAGATAGAAAAAGTAAATAAAATAGGGGCTTATGTTGGATTGGCACGATATAATATAAATCCAAATAGGATTAAAAAAGAGGTAAATTGTGTCTAAATAATTAGACAACTAGGAATACTAATAATCTTCTCCTATCCTATTTTTTGATTCATTTAGTTCTTCAATTAACTCAAAGTTCTTTCTTTTTCTTTAAAGAATTCTGCCTTCCTTAAAATATCATAAACAGTTCTTGTTGGTTGAGCACCCTTTTCAAGGAAATAGAGAATAGCTGGAACATTTAAACAAGTTTGATTCTTTATCGGATCATAAAAACCTACTTTTTGAAGATCTCTTCCTTCTCTTCGAGATCGAACATCAATTGCAACGATTCGATAGACAGCTTATTGGGATAGATGTAGATAAACAACGCCCCCCCCTAGAAACGTATATGAGGTTTTCTCCTCATACGGCTCGAGAAAATGATTCGAATTTCTGTCGATAATAATAGAAATTAGACTATGACGTGCATTAATTTCCTTACAGAAAAAACAAATTTCATTTATACTCATGACTCAAGTGGGCTAATTTTGCCTGACAAACTTCGAAGGCAAAATCCTTCCAAAATTTTTGAGTCGTCTTTAAACTCTTTTCTTTGTCTCATTTCGAACGAATTGACTTTTATTCCTTATTCTAATCCAACTCTGTTGTTGAGACAATTGAAAATTGTGTTTACTTGTTCTGGAATCCTTTATCTTTGATTTGTGAAATCCTTGGGTTTAGACATTACTTCGGGAATTCCTATTTTTTTCTTTCAAAAGAGTAGCAACATACCCTTTTTTCTTATTTCCTTCGATAAAGCATTTATCTCTTCTATAGAAATCTAATAAGAGGGATTGATTCTGATATACTTTTATTGGACTTTCTTCTTATTTTAACCTTTCGATTTATTTCTATATTAAGGATAGACTGACAAAGTTGGCCTAATTTATTAGTTTTCACTAACCCTAGATTCTTTCCCTTGATAAAAAAAATTCTGTCCTCTCGAGCTCCATCGTGTACTATGTTACTTAAACCCAGCGCAAATTTGGTTCGGAACGAATAGAACAGGCTATGTCGAGCCAAGAGCATTTTCATTACTATGGAAAATGATGGATAGCAAAATCCACAATCGATCATGTCCTTCAAGTCGCACGTTGCTTTCTACCACATCGTTTTAAACGAAGTTTTACCATAACAAACATTCCTCTTTTCATTGCAAAGTGGTATAGAGAATTGATCCAATATGGATGGAATCATGAATAGTCATTGGTTTAGTTTTTTTATACTAATTAAAACTTGCTATCTATGGAGCAATATGGATAAAAGAAAGTAAGTATTTATCCGGGAAGCCTCCGCCAAGATCCAATTTATTTAAACCCATATTAAAATTCTATCATATGAATGAAACATAGTTTGAAAAAGACGACTAAACAAGTTTGCTTAAAACTTATTTATTCTTAAATTTCCACCCTCAACGGATGGCTCGAGATGATCAATCTTGAAGTGAGAAAAGAAGGATTGACTCTTCCTCAATAAATAAACTATCAACCTCCAAAAAAGTTTAATTAATTTAATTACTAGAATTAGAATTCTAGTAGTAATATATTTTTTCAGTACCAAAAACAATTAACTATAATAACTAAATAAACTATTCCAATGAAAAGATTGAAAGTTTTTGGTAGTTATAGAATTCTCGTACTTCTTCAACTCGAATACCAAAAGGAAGAAAAAAATATGACTAAGTGATTTTATAGTAGAGGCATATCCTGAATGTGCTTGATAGATCCCATTTTTTCATGAAAATAAAGATAGTCAATTTGACTGGACTTAAGACTTTATTATGTTTTCTGAGAAAGAATAAGATATCATTATTCTCTTTAATAAACTTTTGTCTCGTACGGAATACTATATGATTTCACCGTTTGTTTCATCAGAAACAATCTGGGACGGAAGGATTCGAACCTCCGAGTAACGGGACCAAAACCCGCTGCCTTACCACTTGGCCACGCCCCATTTCGGGTTTTATGCGACACTAATAAACACTAGTATGTTTATTTGTTATTCGTCAATACCATTTCAATTACATAAAAAAGGAGGGATATTCTCTTGCTAGTATTCTACACATGCGGATAATATAGAATCAAAAAAATGCATTGATCATTACATGGAATTCTATTAAGATATTATATGAAAGTCGAATTTATTCCACTCTCATTTGAGAGTGCGAATACAAGGAGGTATTTTGTGTTTGGGAAAGTCCGAAGAAAAAAGATTTTGAATCTGCCTTTTCCTTCTTTCCCTTAAAAAAATAACTCAAGAAAAATCCAATTATTTACTCTACAAGAATGAAATGCTTGTTATGCCTAATATACTTAGTTTAACCTGTATCTGTTTTAATTCTGTTCTTTATCCTACTAGTTTTTTCTTTGCCAAATTACCCGAAGCTTATGCTATTTTCAATCCAATCGTGGATATTATGCCTGTTATACCTCTATTCTTTTTTCTATTAGCCTTTGTTTGGCAAGCTGCTGTAAGTTTTCGATGAAATCTTTAGTACTCTGTATGCCAAATTGAATGATGTGTTCATTCCAAAAAAATTTTAAAATGGGTAAAAGCCGAGAAGTTTTATATTTTTATATTATGAACCTTCGATTCTAAAATTTAAATTCTTCTACATTGAATGGGTAGCTACAGCAATAAATTTGGATCAGCCTTTCTACTCCCCTGCACCTAGGTTGAGCAGGTACCTAAAGGTACCTACACAATACCTAACCACCTAACCCTATTTTTGCTATTGATAAGAGTGCTTATTATAAAAGAATTCTTGCAATTTTTTTCAAGAATTCTTTTTTGCATTTTTAGGTATAAAAAAAAACCATCCTAGTGGATCCGTGTGGTAAGGAAAAACTGGTAATCTATTCCTTAAAAAAAAATCTTGGAGATTATGTAATGCTTACTCTCAAACTTTTTGTTTATACAGTAGTGATATTCTTTGTTTCACTCTTTATCTTTGGATTCTTATCTAATGACCCAGGACGGAATCCTGGACGCGAGGAGTAAAAATTCAGTTTTTTTTTTTCTTATTGGATTTGTTTCGTACATTTATCTATGAGAAAATCCGGGGGTCAGAATTCTTTCCAATTCGAAAGTCCCAAATGATCCAAGGGAGCGGAAAGAGAGGGATTCGAACCCTCGGTACAAAAAAATTGTACAACGGATTAGCAATCCGCCGCTTTAGTCCACTCAGCCATCTCTCCACGTTCCAAAGCGAAAGGTTTCCGTGATATGATATAGGCAAGAAATAAGAAATAACGGTTGCAAAAAACCCCTTTTTTTTCTTTCAAAAGTCTATAAAAATTATATTGCCAATTCCATTTTAATTATATTCTTTTTTCTTAATGTTAATAAAAAAAGAAGAAAATTCTTGTTTTTTCTTTCTAAAAATCGATATTGGCCGAGAGACAATCAAATAGATTTTCTCTTTAGCGGGCATTTCCATATAGGACTTGTTATAATTATAATAAAACAAGCAGGTTATATAAAAAAAACGCTTTTTTTGTCGATTATTTATCAAGAAAGCAAAAAGGGTTCTTATCAAATCCACCATAAAATTGGAAAGAAGCATAAAGTAAGTAGACCTGACTCCTTTAATGATGCCTCTATCCGCTATTCTGATATATAAATTCGATGTAGATGAAATTGTATAAGCGAATTTTTTTTATTTCCTTAGACTTAGACCGCGCAAGACAAGAATTTTTCGCTATTTACGATTTCATATTCTTGTTACTAGATGTTCTATAGGAATAAGAAGAAATCGCAACTCCTTTGCGCTACACATAAAATTGGATTTCGAAGGTCCATTTTTTTTTTTCAGAATCCTCTATTATTTTAGTTCTTCCACCCATGCAATAGAGAGGGAATGGGAAAAGAAGGGTTACTTTTATTTGCATTTTTCCCTTAAAAGATAGACTTTGAAATAGGAGTCTTGGAATAATGCTGAATTCAAAGGTTTATTTCTTTCTATAGTATAAGAAAAACAATTTATTTCTATTTCTATAGTATAAGAAAAACAAATAAATAGTATAAGAAAAACAAATCGAATCAAATTCATGGATTTACCACGACCTCGGTTGTGACTGTGACTCCATAGATAAAAATGGGAAATTTCTCTCTTCGAGACCATTGAAAAAGGGCATTGAACGAGAAAGAAATCGTCCACAGATAATAAAACTATCATATGCCTTGGAAAGTGATATGAGGTGCTCGGAAATGGTTGAAGTAATTGAATAGGAGGATCACTATGACTATAGCCCTTGGTAGAATTCCTAAAGAAGAAAATGATCTATTTGATACTATGGATGACTGGTTACGAAGGGACCGTTTCGTTTTTGTAGGATGGTCTGGCCTATTGCTCTTTCCTTGTGCTTATTTCGCTTTAGGGGGTTGGTTTACAGGGACAACTTTTGTAACTTCTTGGTATACCCATGGATTGGCTAGTTCCTATTTGGAAGGTTGTAATTTCTTAACCGCAGCAGTTTCTACCCCTGCCAATAGTTTAGCACACTCTTTGTTGCTACTATGGGGGCCCGAAGCACAAGGAGATTTTACTCGTTGGTGTCAATTAGGCGGTCTATGGACTTTTGTAGCTCTCCACGGGGCTTTTGCACTAATAGGTTTCATGTTACGCCAATTTGAACTTGCTCGGTCTGTTCAATTGCGGCCTTATAATGCAATCTCATTCTCTGGTCCAATTGCTGTTTTTGTTTCTGTATTCCTTATTTATCCACTGGGGCAATCTGGTTGGTTCTTTGCGCCGAGTTTTGGCGTAGCAGCGATATTTCGATTCATCCTTTTCTTCCAAGGATTTCATAATTGGACGTTGAACCCATTTCATATGATGGGAGTTGCCGGAGTATTAGGTGCGGCTCTGCTATGCGCTATTCATGGAGCGACCGTAGAAAACACTCTATTTGAGGACGGTGATGGTGCAAATACCTTCCGTGCTTTTAACCCAACTCAAGCTGAAGAAACTTATTCAATGGTCACTGCTAACCGCTTTTGGTCCCAAATCTTTGGTGTTGCTTTTTCCAATAAACGTTGGTTACATTTCTTTATGCTATTTGTACCCGTCACCGGTTTATGGATGAGTGCTATTGGCGTAGTTGGCTTGGCTCTGAACTTACGTGCCTATGACTTTGTTTCCCAGGAAATCCGTGCAGCGGAAGATCCTGAATTTGAGACTTTCTACACCAAAAATATTCTTTTAAACGAGGGTATTCGTGCGTGGATGGCAGCTCAGGATCAGCCTCATGAAAATCTTATATTCCCTGAGGAGGTTCTACCACGTGGAAACGCTCTTTAATGGAACTTTCGTTTTAGCTGGTCGTGACCAAGAAACCACCGGCTTTGCTTGGTGGGCTGGGAATGCCAGACTTATCAATTTGTCCGGTAAACTGCTTGGAGCTCATGTAGCTCATGCCGGATTAATCGTATTCTGGGCCGGAGCAATGAACCTATTTGAAGTGGCCCATTTCGTACCAGAAAAGCCCATGTATGAACAAGGGTTGATTTTACTTCCACACTTAGCTACTCTAGGTTGGGGAGTAGGGCCAGGGGGGGAAGTTCTAGATACTTTTCCGTACTTTGTATCTGGCGTACTTCACCTAATTTCCTCCGCAGTCTTAGGCTTCGGTGGCATTTATCACGCGCTTCTGGGACCCGAGACTCTTGAGGAATCTTTTCCATTCTTTGGTTATGTCTGGAAAGATAGAAATAAAATGACTACAATTTTGGGTATTCACTTAATTTTGTTAGGTCTAGGTGCTTTTCTTCTAGTACTCAAGGCTCTTTATTTTGGCGGTGTATATGATACCTGGGCCCCTGGGGGGGGAGATGTAAGAAAAATTACCAATTTGACCCTTAGTCCCAGTGTTATATTTGGTTATTTACTAAAATCTCCTTTTGGTGGAGAAGGGTGGATTGTTAGTGTAGATGATTTAGAAGATATAATTGGTGGGCATGTATGGTTGGGTTTTATTTGTGTATTTGGCGGAATTTGGCATATTTTAACCAAACCCTTCGCATGGGCTCGCCGTGCATTTGTATGGTCTGGAGAAGCTTACTTGTCTTATAGTTTAGCTGCTTTATCTGTCTTTGGTTTTATCGCTTGTTGTTTTGTATGGTTCAATAATACAGCTTATCCGAGTGAGTTTTATGGACCCACCGGGCCAGAAGCTTCTCAAGCTCAAGCATTTACTTTTCTAGTTAGAGACCAGCGTCTTGGAGCTAATGTGGGATCCGCTCAAGGACCCACAGGTTTAGGTAAATATCTAATGCGTTCCCCAACTGGGGAGGTTATCTTTGGAGGGGAAACTATGCGTTTTTGGGACCTTCGTGCTCCATGGTTAGAACCTCTAAGGGGCCCCAACGGTTTGGACTTGAGTAGGTTGAAAAAAGACATACAACCTTGGCAAGAACGACGCTCAGCAGAATATATGACCCACGCTCCTTTAGGCTCTTTAAATTCCGTGGGTGGCGTAGCTACCGAGATCAATGCAGTTAATTATGTCTCTCCTAGAAGTTGGTTATCAACTTCTCATTTTGTTCTAGGATTCTTCTTTTTTGTGGGCCATTTATGGCATGCAGGAAGAGCCCGAGCTGCTGCAGCAGGTTTTGAAAAGGGAATCGATCGTGATTTGGAACCTGTTCTTTACATGAACCCTCTTAACTAAGATTTTCTTATTTATACCTGTTCTACTTTTTTTCTGTTCTGGCTCGGTTATTCCATCTAGCCGAGCCATTCATTCCTTTTTATGAAAGAAAGATAAGGGACAGAAAAAAAAAATAAATAAAAATGAAAGAAACAAACGTATTCAATAAGCAAAAGGAGAGAGAGGGATTCGAACCCTCGATAGTTCCTAGAACTATACCGGTTTTCAAGACCGGAGCTATCAACCACTCAGCCATCTCTCCACAGCCTAATCCTTATTTTACTCCTACAAATAGAACATAGCCATATAAAAAATAAAAAGATTTATTAGCCTCTAGAAAGATATCAGATACAAGTTCCTTTTCGATATATCTCTGTATACTGTATACACGGATACAGGATCCGCTATACCCGCTTGTGAAATAAAGAGTAAATAATCTCTTCTCACCCCCATATCCAAATAAAAAAGCGGTTTAAGTAATAAATTTGAATTAAAGAGAAGAATCAATGGATTCATGATTAAACCCCTCCTACTTCTTGTATTTTTTTACAATTTTGGTTTAAGTGAGGGATCAAATATGTAGTCAACTTTATTTGATGGTAGCTTGGAGGATTAGAAATATGACTATTGCTTTCCAATTAGCTGTTTTTGCATTAATTGCGACTTCCTCAGTCTTAGTAATTAGTGTACCCCTTGTATTTGCTTCTCCTGATGGTTGGTCAAATAATAAAAATGTTGTATTTTCCGGTACATCATTATGGATTGGACTAGTCTTTCTCGTAGCTATTCTGAATTCTCTCATTTCTTAAATGAAATTTGGTTAATATTTATTAACCCCATAAAAAAGAAATAATAAAGGCCATTTCTTCTAAAAAATTAGAATAGTGAGACGTATTAAAACGCAATTTGCGTTCCGAATTGCTAGCTCTTCTCTTTCAGTATTATGAAATTCCATTCCCATTAGAATATTCATTGACAGATAATAAAAAAAGGAAAACTCTAATATAATAGAAAATGAAATGAAACGGTCGACCCAGACATAGAAGGTCGACCCAGGCGGATATACGCTATAAAATATATACCGTAGCGAGCGTAGTTCAATGGTAAAATATCTCCTTGCCAAGGAGAAGATACGGGTTCGATTCCCGCCGCTCGCCCGCTTAATTTATCAAAGTACTATGATAAAAAGTTTAGTCTAGTTAACTGTTTAACTACTTATATTAAATTAAGTATTAATTAGGTGTTAGTCTAGTGCCGTATCCCTTACTATCTTACCCTTCCTTTGCATCCCACTCAAAAAAAGAGGGCGCTCCAGAGGCAGAAATAGAACTCGCCAACAGAGCTCCAAAAATTGGGTATTAACTGAGACAAACAACGGGCAAACTTTTTTTAAAGGGAAGGGAGAGGTAGACTGTCCCTTTCGTTTCATTTTTATTTTCTGCAGGGTAGGGAGAGGCCTTGCGCCTTCTTTTTTTGAAGGCAAGTGACTTCGCAAACTGCTCAATTTTGCCCTCTAGGGCCGGGAACTAATGAATAAAAAAGGGTTGGATACGCCCCTCTACCATACATATCTAGAGAAATAGAATAGTCCTTTTATACAGACTGCTAAGTGCGGAGACGGGAATCGAACCCGTGACCTCAAGGTTATGAGCCTCGTGAGCTACCAAACTGCTCTACTCCGCTCTGGAGTACCAGAAACTGGTGGACAAAAAAGGCTTGAATACAAGCCTCTAACATGTCTAGACAAATAGAATACTCCTTTTATACAGAATGGAGCGGGTAGCGGGAATCGAACCCGCATCGTTAGCTTGGAAGGCTAGGGGTTATAGTCGACGTTGGTTGATTATTTTTAACGTCTCTAATTCAAAACCGAACATGAAATTTTGATTTCATTCGGCTCCTTTATGGATATTCTCACCACTTAACATCTATGTCAGCTTTTCTATTTGAATGGAACCAAAGCTCTCCGCTTTCTAGATGATCCTTATAGAGTAGGAGATAGAAATTCTATCTAAATTCATCTAATCTACTTACTTCGTTCCCTAATTTCATTCAAGAGATCCTGAGGAAAAGAATTGGGTTTCCACCGAGCTGAAACAATATGCGGATGGTTCTAGTAAACCAAAACTATCGTTTTTTAGCTATTTGGCTTCCTTATTCCTTATTTTAAGAAGATTTAGTTACGATTGGAAATCAACTTTTTTGTATCTTCATCCATAGATCCTTTACTCATATTTTCAAAATTGGAATACTTAATCCAATGCAAAATTATGCTTCGCGACTCTGTACTCATAATCCTATTTTTATTTTGGATGCAATTTAAATTAGTCTTTGGATACAAATCGCCAGAATGTATATTCTTCCTCAATATGCTATTGAGAGGAAAAGGATTTAATCCTTTATAAGAACTAAAGTTTTCATCGGAATATAAAAATAAAAAACTTAAGGATGCCTTAAGTATATCATTTCAAATTCAGTTATTAATAGAACGAATCACACTTTTACCACTAAACTATACCCGCTACATTGTAGATTATGGTATAAATGGTACCCTTTGTCAAGGATAGCCATTTGACAAGAAGGCTAATTCCCCCTTATTGAATCAGATGGAGAAGGTTCATGACACTGAGCCGTTGGTACTTCTACTTCGATCGCTCGCCTTTACTTTAGGATTTAGATAGCCCCTCTGGTCTGTAAAAAAAATCTTTTCTTACCATGCTAATAGCGCCTGAACCAAATGTATTTATTTTGATTAGGATCCTATTCTACGGTTACGACTACAATAATAATTATTTACTTTGCAAGGACGTAAGTGTGTCAGACTGCTAAATTGTTTTATTATTCCTACAATATAAACTAGGGGATATAGGGGGTAACACTGTCCCTATAAATTCCTTTTTTCCTTTTCTTTTTTGTCCAGAATTGAACAAAAAAGAAATTATGGAAGATGTTTTCTTCCCCCATTAAGTCCGAGCCATAGAGTAAGAGTGAGATGAGTTTTCCAAATTCATCATAGACTTTCCCTATGGCTTGATAGAAGTAAGCAGCAAAGAGTCGTAACTTAAAGAAAAAAACGGACAGGGCCGACAGATTTACCTGATGTAAAGAAGATCCTAAAAGTCTCTGATTAGTCGACTCTCTCCATTTAACACTTTCCTCTCTCTCCTTTTTTCCACTGACTCAATTCTAGTTTATTAGATTCTTGTTTAAAAGAATGCAAAAAGTTCAATAGAACTAAGAACACATAAAAAATAGCATAGAGGATCAAGGCCATTACCAAAAGTTCCTCCCAAGGATCCTATATCCTATTGGGTATCTGTTCCCCGCCTTTTCCCGCTAGGATCGGAAATCTTATATTTTCCATATCCATATACCGTTGAATCCTTGGGGTTCCAGAATCCGCCTATTTTACTAGTCTTCGGAAACGGAAAACCCTGAACCAAGAAGAGTTGGATATGTTATGTAGGGTATGTTTTTTTTTATTAATTTTATTTTGAGCTCTCAAGATATCGATATATACATATACAATCTCTACATAATGTCTCTCTCTCTATCTCTATATATTATATATATAATATGTACATTATGCAGTAGACCCATAATGGGAAATCCAAGTGGCTAATTTTTGAATTAAATAAAAAGCCCTTTTAACTCAGTGGTAGAGTAATGCCATGGTAAGGCATAAGTCATCGGTTCAAATCCGATAAAGGGCTTTTTAAATTAGTGGTAGAGTAATCTCGTGCTAAGACGTAAGTCGTTGGTTCGAATCTGATAGAGTACTTTTCTACTAAATTGATTCACTTTTTTTCTTTGTTTTTGAAACTTTCTCTATATTTTTAGAGAATTTTATGACTTAGTGCGGGATGGATGCATTTTTGGTATGAACACTAAATGAAGCACGGAGAATTAATCTATAACGATCAACTAAAAAAAATCCTAGATGAAAACATAACAGAAAAGTTGGAAAAACTCTTTGCTTTGGATCTATTTATACTTTTCGAGTATATTGACAATTCCAAAAAACTGCTCATACTATGATTATAGTATAATCACGAGCGGTTGTATATGGCCCTATCGTCTAGTGATGCCCCTATCGTCTAGTGGTTCAGGACATCTCTCTTTCAAGGAGGCAGCGGGGATTCGACTTCCCCTGGGGGTAGGGAGTATTATGAAAGGAGGTTAATCATAGATTAGCAAAAACCCTAGAATAAATTCTTCCTGGGTCGATGCCCGAGTGGTTAATGGGGACGGACTGTAAATTCGTTGACAATGTCTACGCTGGTTCAAATCCAGCTCGGCCCAAACCAAAAATCTAGGGCTTCGTGAGTATGAACTAAATCCTTTTGTTTTTCTTCCATAAAATAAAATGTCTGATCTATAGAAATAAAAGATAAAGAAAAAAGGGAAATTTTTTTTTCTAATCCATATCTCTCTCATTCCTTTCTTACAAACAAAAGAGTTTTTCTTATTGAAGGCTGGATTATTATCCATTTTTAGTGATAAAAAATCACGACATACTAGTTATGTCACTCTCACTATACCCACGTATAATATAATATGTGGGTATGTAGTATATGATTCGTCTATTTCTTAGAGTACGAAAGACGAATCGAATCTTCTTATGGTTCTATTTAAGAATGGGTATGCCATACACCCCGCGGGGATTGTAGTTCAATTGGTCAGAGCACCGCCCTGTCAAGGCGGAAGCTGCGGGTTCGAGCCCCGTCAGTCCCGAACTAGGGTTCAATGAATGGAGAAATTGATATTTCCTTTTTCCATGAAAAAAAGGGGCAGGGAGCAAGATCAAATACCCACAGGGCACCCTTACTTCACTTTTTTATTTTGCATCTCTCATTAAAGAGGGAGGGAGGGCATATAGGAATTTTTTTTTCACTACTCCCAATCGATAAAGAAAGACACACATACGATATGTGGATTAGTAGAATTTAGGATATTATATTACTCTATCTTTCTTTATGATGATACCATCCTCATCTTAATTTCCTATTCCACTCTTATGGAATAGAGTACCGGTATTTTACCGGAATCCATACATAAATCGTATTCCCTTTTTATTTCAGACCTCTTTTCCCCATCTCACTTCTACTGCTTATTTGGATGTCTATGTGACCCATAGAAAGTGAAAGTTGGTCATATAATACATACATAATTGTATGTATAACTATAAGAAAAAGGAAGGGAAATTGTATAAGATTAAGAAAGTATAAGATTAAGAAAGCTCGTGGGTTAGAGATATAGAAAAGAAAAAGTAGAAAAGGATTAAAAAAGAGGGAATTCCTAATCCAATCAAAAAACCCATTTTGGTCTTAGTGTGGATAGAGGATCTTCCTATGTTATACTATATAACTCTCATCCGTGAAATATAACTCTCATCCATGAATTGATTTGATAGATCCGATATTCATAATATTGAATTGATTCAGTATTATCAGAATGCAAGCCCTACCCTTGAATTTACAAGATACCCCTTTTTCCTCTCCATGGGATTACATCCCGAGTTATTGTGAAAATAAAAAATAAAGAGGTTATGGAAGTCAATATTCTCGCATTTATTGCTACTGCACTGTTCATTCTAGTTCCTACTTCTTTTTTACTTATTATTTATGTAAAAACAGTCAGCCAAAATAATTAATTGGAATTCCAATTAATCATTGAAGAAATTAAAAAGGGATTAAATAAAAAAAATCCAAGTCTTAAATGAAAGGATCTGGTTGGAATCTTAAAGTGTGGTAGAAAGAACTACATATAGTTTTTTCTACGACACTTTAGATTCTTTCTATTATATTATCTTTGAATCTACATAGAATAGATTAGTAGATTGAAATAGTTAAGTAGTCTAATTCAATTTCTTTTTTCATTGCATCCACTTAATTTCAATCAGGTCAAAATAAAAAAATCTAAGACAATTCTTGACCAAAGAATCCATGGAAGGAAAGAAAAATAATATGAAGAATAGACTATAGTAAAAAGTAAAAGGAAATGGAAAATGTGTGATATGCCGTGAATAGTTCCGTGGAAGAAAGTCTAATTTTCTTATGTATAGAACTTTTTTTAACCATTCGTCATTTCTAGTAGAAATTCTGAATTGGTATAATGGCTCTTTCTTACATTACAACTTACAATACAAGAGTTTCTTACAGGAGTGAAACAAAACTAAAGAAAAAGATTAAAGAATAACGTTTGACAAAATGATTAATGCAAAATGATCCATTAAAGAAAAGAATTGATACAACAATTTGATTACTTAATCAATTAGTAGTATCCCTAGAGTCCACTCCTTCCCCATACTACTAGTGAAAGAGAAAATGTAAAGACTACCATTAAAGCAGCCCAAGCGAGACTTACTATATCCATCTAAATTATGTCTCCTATTTCTATGAAGGGATTATTCTACTATTGATCAATAATCATAGTGGAATCAAGGGTACAGAGTCAAAAAGGGATTCCGCCCTAAGGCCATGGATCAATCAGTTCAAGGAATTTACTCCTAACAAATTCTTATAGGAATTCTGGTAGAATTAGAGAGCATTAAAAATACGAGATACTATAGCCCTTTTTTCCTTAAAAAAGAAAGAGTACGGGAATGATGTCCTGAATAGAAGAAGCGGGAATAGGAAGATTTTTTATTCCTTTTGTTACTCTTTTTTTTTTTTTTAAGCAAAGGACGCCCGAATATACCATAAAATTATCGATAGATAAATATTTATTGGATACCTACCTTACCTAATGTTTATTTTTGACCTAAACCCTGCAGCCTTGCTTTGTATCATTCTATGAAAGAATGAAGAGATTTTATCCATAATACAACTCCTAAATTGATTTTTGATCGACCTATTTAATCTGATTCTCGTTAGAATTAAGTAGTCCTTACTTTAGTGTATGTAGGTAACATAAGATGTACGATAAAAAAATGTATAATAATTAGTAAGTCTTGATATTCTTTCGTGGAGTCCCTTCTTGAATCTTAGATTGAAAAAAAAAAAGAATGCCCCTTAGGGACCTTTCTTTGGATACCAAGATTTCTGACATCTTATCCTCGTATTTTAAAATTATCAAATCGAATCTCAATTAAGAACCAATTCAAATTCATATAATAAAAGAATAAGGAAACACTACCTCACCCCTATTGATAACCATTTTGGCCACTACCGTCAAAACAAACCCTAACCCTAGTTTGAGGATAGAACTATGGTATGGTTTCTCTAAACCCAGTATCGGCAGGCCCAGTTACTCTCTTGCCCGAACTTATGCGAAGTAAAAATTTATCGAATTCGATCAGCACTATAAAAAAAACCTAAGTATTTTATTGATCAGGCGGCACCCAGATTTGAACTGGGGATAAAGGATTTGCAGTCCCCTGCCTTACCGCTTGGCCATGCCGCCAAAAAATCCGATCAAAAATCTAGAAAACAGCAAGTATTCATCCACGTTTTCTTACGAAAAGCCCCTTTTATTTTGAATATAATTCTACTTACTTTTTTCCAATCTTTTTCAAAAAATCTATTCCTGCTTTTTTTGATCCAGTTTCTATTATTCTCCTCGATAGATTCTATCTTAAAACATACATTGTTAACACAATAAAACTTCCCATTTCTTTCTATTGAGATGAAAAAGAAGAAAAAGTGGATTTCTATTCACAGGCTGCAAAATTCAGAATAAATTGGAACCGTTAACTAGAATTCTCTTTTTTTTATTGCAGTAGTGAACTACTCTTAAATCGGTATTATCTCCCCCCCCTTCAATGGCATAATAAAATATTATGGCTTTATGCTTAATCCGTGTATAGGTAAACTTTAGGTCCGAACAGCATTATTATCCAAAGATCCCCTTTATGTACATATCTCTATGGGGAATCATGCTTTAATTTTTCAAAGTATTAAATTAAATATCTTGAATAAAAAAAGGAAATTTGCTCTGATATAGAGTATAACCTGACTATCTTGGCGTACCCAAGTGAAATTACGATAAAAGAAAAGCATGGATATGGGGAGAGGTGGATAACTAGATTGGCATGTACTTAAAAAAGGGACTTACTTTATTTTAGAATTCCACAATGAAATACTGAATTTTCTAGCAATTATACTACTCCGATCCGAAATAAAAAAGAACCCTCAAATTATTTTGAGAAATTAAAGTAAGCACGCTATTCTAAATCGAAGTAAAGTCAAACTTTCTAGTATATTATATTACGGCTTTATTACATTCATAGAAAGGAGATAAAATGAGAAATCTTTGCCATCCAATCTGATTAGAATATCATAACATAAAGTATAAGTGGCAGAATTTTTTTTGTAGGAATGTTTTATCAATTCATTTTCATTTCATTTGTACCCCTGGCAAACTCGAACTTTCGTCCAAATGGTCTCTATTCATATGTATGAAATACATATATGAAATACGTATGTGGAGTTCCCTAGAATTTCATGTGATTCAGTAAACAGAATATAGATTCCATGATTGCTAGATCGATCCATAGGGATTGATGAAGAGTGAGCTGATAATGGAATTTTTCTTTGATAAACAGGAAACTTAAGATTAAGATGCTCCGGAATGGAAACGAGGGAATGTCCACAATACCCGGATTTAGTCAGATCCAATTCGAGGGATTTTGTAGGTTCATTAATCAAGCCTTGGCAGAAGAACTTGACAAGTTTCCAACAATTAAAGATCCAGATCACGAAATTGCATTTCAATTATTTGCGAAAGGATATCAACTGCTAGAACCCTCGATAAAAGAAAGAGATGCTGTGTATGAATCACTCACCTATTCTTCCGAATTATATGTATCTGCGAGATTAATTTTTGGTTTCGATGTGCAAAAGCAAACCATTTCTATCGGAAACATTCCTATAATGAATTCCTTAGGAACCTTTATTATAAATGGAATATACCGAATTGTGATCAATCAAATATTGCTAAGTCCTGGTATTTACTACCGCTCGGAATTAGATCATAAGGGAATTTCTATCTACACTGGCACTATAATATCAGATTGGGGGGGGAGATCGGAATTAGCAATTGATAAAAAAGAAAGGATATGGGCTCGCGTGAGTAGAAAACAAAAGATATCTATTCTAGTTCTATCATCAGCTATGGGTTCGAATCTAAGAGAAATTCTGGATAATGTTTCCTACCCTGAAATTTTCTTGTCTTTCCCGAATGCTAAAGAGAAGAAGAGGATTGAGTCAAAAGAAAAAGCTATTTTGGAGTTTTATCAACAATTTGCTTGTGTAGGTGGGGACCTGGTATTTTCGGAGTCCTTATGCGAGGAATTACAAAAGAAATTTTTTCAACAAAAATGTGAATTAGGAAGGATTGGTCGACGAAATATGAATCGGAGACTTAATCTTGATATTCCTCAGAACAATACATTCTTGTTACCACGAGATGTATTGGCCGCTACGGATCATTTGATTGGAATGAAATTTGGAACGGGTATACTTGACGATGACGATATGAATCACTTGAAAAATAAACGTATTCGTTCGGTTGCGGATCTGTTACAAGATCAATTCGGATTGGCTCTTGGTCGTTTACAACATGCAGTTCAAAAAACTATTCGTAGAGTATTCATACGTCAATCGAAACCGACTCCCCAAACTTTGGTAACTCCAACTTCAACTTCAATTTTATTAATAACTACTTATGAGACCTTTTTTGGCACATACCCGTTATCTCAAGTTTTTGATCAAACGAATCCATTGACACAAACTGTTCATGGGCGAAAAGTGAGTTGTTTAGGTCCTGGAGGGTTGACGGGGAGAACCGCAAGTTTTCGGAGCCGAGATATTCATCCGAGTCACTATGGGCGTATTTGTCCAATTGACACGTCTGAAGGAATCAATGTTGGACTTACTGGATCCTTAACAATTCATGCGAGAATTGATCACTTGTGGGGATCCATAGAGAGTCCGTTTTATGAAATATCTGCTGAGAAAGCAAAAGAAAAAAAAGAGAGACAGGTGGTTTATCTATCACCAAATAGATGAATATTATATG
The DNA here is from genome assembly GCF_056163025.1 of Triticum urartu. Taxonomy (NCBI): domain Eukaryota; kingdom Viridiplantae; phylum Streptophyta; class Magnoliopsida; order Poales; family Poaceae; genus Triticum; species Triticum urartu. Next base: position 14,618 of record NW_028259690.1, on the reverse strand, counting down.
ATAGCAGCAGGAAATTCTTTGTCCTTGAATCAAGGTATTCAGGAAGAACAGGTTGTTCCGGCTAGATACCGTCAAGAATTCTTGACTATTGCATGGGAACAGATTCATGTTAGAAGTATTTTTCCTTTCCAATATTTTTCTATTGGGGGTTCTCTCATTCCTTTTATTGAGCACAATGATGCGAATCGGGCTTTAATGAGTTCTAATATGCAGCGCCAAGCAGTTCCGCTTTCTCGGTCCGAGAAATGCATTGTTGGAACTGGATTGGAACGCCAAACAGCTCTAGATTCGAGGGTTTCCATTATAGCCGAACGCGAGGGAAAGATCATTTCTACTGATAGTCATAAGATACTTTTATCAAGTAGTGGGAAGACTATAAGTATTCCTTTAGTTAACCACCGTCGCTCTAACAAAAATACTTGTATGCACCAAAAACCCCGGGTTCCACGGGGTAAATCCATTAAAAAAGGACAAATTTTAGCAGAAGGAGCTGCTACAATTGGGGGCGAACTTGCTTTAGGAAAAAACGTATTAGTAGCTTATATGCCATGGGAAGGTTACAATTTTGAAGACGCAGTACTAATTAGCGAACGTTTGGTATATGAAGATATTTATACCTCTTTTCACATCCGGAAATATGAAATTCAGACGGATACGACAAGCCAGGGCTCCGCTGAAAAAATCACTAAAGAAATACCACATCTAGAAGAACATTTACTCCGCAATTTGGACAGAAATGGAGTTGTTAGGTTGGGATCCTGGGTAGAAACTGGTGATATTTTAGTAGGTAAATTAACGCCTCAGATAGCGAGCGAATCATCTTATATCGCGGAAGCTGGATTATTACGGGCCATATTTGGCCTTGAGGTTTCCACTTCAAAAGAAACTTCTCTGAAATTACCTATAGGTGGAAGAGGGCGCGTTATCGATGTGAAATGGATCCAAAGGGACCCGCTCGACATAATGGTTCGTGTATATATTTTACAGAAACGTGAAATCAAAGTTGGGGATAAAGTAGCCGGAAGACATGGGAATAAAGGGATCATTTCCAAAATTTTGCCTAGGCAAGATATGCCCTATTTGCAAGATGGAACACCCGTTGATATGGTCTTCAATCCCTTAGGAGTACCCTCCCGAATGAATGTGGGACAAATATTTGAAAGCTCGCTCGGATTAGCGGGGGATCTGCTAAAGAAACATTATAGAATAGCACCCTTTGATGAGAGATATGAGCAAGAGGCTTCAAGAAAACTTGTGTTTTCAGAATTATATGAAGCCAGTAAAGAAACAAAAAATCCATGGGTATTTGAACCCGAGTACCCGGGAAAAAGCAGAATATTTGATGGAAGAACAGGCGACCCCTTTGAGCAACCTGTTCTAATAGGGAAGTCCTATATCTTAAAATTAATTCATCAAGTTGATGAGAAAATTCATGGGCGTTCTACTGGGCCCTACTCACTTGTTACACAACAACCGGTTAGAGGAAGAGCCAAGCAAGGGGGACAACGAGTAGGAGAAATGGAAGTTTGGGCTTTAGAAGGATTTGGTGTTGCTCATATTTTACAAGAGATACTTACTTATAAATCTGACCATCTTATAGCTCGCCAAGAAATACTTAATGCTACGATCTGGGGAAAAAGAATACCTAATCATGAGGATCCTCCAGAATCTTTTCGAGTGCTCGTTCGAGAACTACGATCTTTGGCTCTAGAACTGAATCATTTCCTTGTATCTGAAAAGAACTTCCAGGTTAATAGGGAGGAAGTTTGATCGGAATAAATATAAATTCTTTTCTTATTTCTATTTTATGATTGACCAATATAAACATCAACAACTTCAAATTGGACTCGTTTCCCCTCAACAAATAAAGGCTTGGGCTAACAAAAACCTACCTAATGGAGAAGTCGTTGGCGAAGTCACAAGGCCCTCTACTTTTCATTATAAAACCGATAAACCAGAAAAAGATGGATTGTTTTGCGAAAGAATCTTTGGACCCATAAAAAGCGGGATTTGCGCTTGTGGCAATTCTCGAGCGAGCGGAGCTGAAAACGAAGACGAAAGATTTTGCCAAAAATGCGGGGTCGAATTTGTGGATTCTCGGATACGAAGATATCAAATGGGATACATCAAACTCGCATGTCCCGTGACTCATGTGTGGTATTTGAAAGGTCTTCCTAGTTATATCGCGAATCTTTTAGATAAACCTCTTAAGAAGTTGGAGGGCCTAGTATACGGCGATTTCTCTTTTGCTAGGCCCAGCACTAAAAAACCCACTTTTTTACGATTACGAGGTTTATTCGAAGAGGAAATTGCATCCTGTAACCACAGCATTTCTCCCTTTTTTTCTACCCCAGGCTTTGCAACATTTCGAAATCGGGAAATTGCGACAGGAGCAGGTGCTATTAGAGAACAATTAGCAGATTTGGATTTGCGAATTATTATAGAGAATTCTTTGGTCGAATGGAAGGAATTAGAAGACGAGGGGTATAGTGGAGATGAGTGGGAAGATAGAAAAAGACGAATAAGAAAAGTTTTTTTGATTAGACGCATGCAATTGGCGAAACATTTTATTCAAACAAATGTAGAACCAGAATGGATGGTTTTGTGCTTATTACCGGTTCTTCCTCCCGAATTGAGACCTATTGTTTATAGGTCTGGAGATAAAGTAGTGACTTCAGACATTAATGAACTTTATAAGAGAGTTATCCGTCGGAACAACAATCTTGCCTATCTATTAAAAAGAAGTGAATTAGCGCCAGCAGATTTAGTAATGTGCCAGGAAAAATTGGTACAAGAAGCCGTGGATACACTTCTTGATAGTGGGTCCCGCGGGCAACCGACGAGGGATGGTCACAATAAAGTATACAAATCACTTTCAGATGTAATTGAAGGTAAAGAGGGAAGGTTTCGCGAGACTCTGCTTGGGAAACGGGTCGATTACTCGGGGCGTTCTGTCATTGTTGTGGGTCCTTCGCTTTCATTACATCAATGTGGATTACCTCTAGAGATAGCAATAAAGCTTTTTCAGCTATTTGTAATTCGCGATTTAATCACGAAACGCGCCACTTCTAATGTAAGGATTGCTAAAAGGAAAATTTGGGAAAAAGAACCCATTGTATGGGAAATACTTCAAGAAGTTATGCGGGGACATCCTGTACTGTTAAATAGAGCACCTACCCTGCATAGATTAGGCATACAGGCCTTTCAACCCACTTTAGTAGAGGGGCGTACTATTTCTTTACACCCATTAGTGTGTAAGGGTTTCAATGCGGACTTTGATGGAGATCAAATGGCTGTTCATCTACCTTTATCCTTGGAAGCTCAGGCAGAAGCCCGTTTACTTATGTTTTCTCATATGAATCTCTTATCTCCCGCTATTGGGGATCCTATTTGCGTACCAACCCAAGACATGCTTATCGGGCTTTATGTATTAACGATTGGAAAGCGTCGAGGTATTTGTGCAAATAGATATAATAGTTGCAGAAACTACCCAAATCTAAAAGTAAATTACAATAATAATAATAATTTTAAATATAGGAAAGATAAAGAACCCCATTTTTCTAGTTCTTATGATGCACTGGGAGCTTATAGACAAAAACTAATCAGTTTAGATAGTCCCTTGTGGCTACGATGGAACCTGGATCAACGCGTCATTGGGTCAAGAGAAGTTCCGATTGAAGTTCAATATGAATCTTTGGGGACTTATCATGAGATTTATGCCCACTATCTAATAATGGGAAATAGAAAAAAAGAAATTCGTTCGATATACATTCGAACCACTCTTGGTCATATTTCTTTTTATAGAGAAATAGAGGAAGCCATACAAGGATTTAGTCAGGCCTATTCATACACTACCTAAACAAGAAAGTTAGATTCGGCGATGCCCCTCCCCTTTCGGGGGGCATTCCGATTTCCCTAGTATCATCATTATTTGCCACGCGAATCCAGATTGAGATTGAGGCAATTAAGTTAATTAAATTTTCGAATCACTGACTCAGGCCCATTGTCGAATCCTACTCAGCAATTGTCGAATCCTACTCAGCCGAAAAGGGGGTACTTATGTATGGCGGAACGGGCCAATCTGGTCTTTCATAATAAAGAGATAGACGGAACTGGTATGAAACGACTTATTAGCAGATTAATAGATCATTTTGGAATGGGATATACATCCCATATACTGGATCAACTAAAGACTCTGGGCTTCCATCAAGCCACTACTACATCGATTTCGTTAGGAATCGAGGATCTTTTAACAATACCCTCTAAGGGATGGTTAGTCCAAGACGCGGAACAACAGAGTTTTCTTTTGGAGAAACACTATTATTATGGGGCTGTACACGCGGTAGAAAAATTACGCCAATCTGTTGAGATATGGTATGCGACAAGTGAATATTTGAAACAAGAAATGAATTCAAATTTTCGGATAACGGATCCTTCTAATCCAGTCTATCTAATGTCTTTTTCAGGAGCCAGAGGAAATGCATCTCAAGTACACCAATTAGTAGGTATGAGAGGATTAATGTCGGACCCTCAAGGACAAATGATTGATTTACCTATTCAAAGCAATTTACGCGAGGGACTTTCTTTGACAGAATATATAATTTCCTGCTATGGAGCCCGCAAAGGGGTTGTAGATACTGCTGTGCGAACAGCAGATGCTGGATATCTTACACGTAGACTTGTTGAAGTAGTTCAACATATTATTGTGCGTAGAAGAGATTGTGGTACTATCCGAGGTATTTCTGTAAGTCCTCAAAATGGGATGACGGAAAAACTTTTTGTCCAAACACTAATTGGTCGTGTATTAGCAGACGATATATATATCGGTTCACGATGCATTGCCGCGCGAAATCAAGATATTGGAATTGGATTAGTCAATCGATTCATAACTGCCTTTCGAGCACAACCATTTCGAGCACAACCAATATATATTAGAACCCCCTTTACTTGCCGAAGCACTTCTTGGATCTGTCAATTATGCTATGGCCGGAGTCCTACTCATAGTGATCTGGTCGAATTGGGAGAAGCCGTAGGTATTATTGCAGGTCAATCAATTGGGGAGCCAGGGACTCAACTAACATTAAGAACTTTTCATACTGGCGGAGTATTCACAGGGGGTACTGCCGACCTTGTACGATCCCCTTCGAATGGAAAAATAAAATTCAATGAGAATTTGGTTCACCCCACACGTACCCGTCATGGGCAGCCTGCTTTTCTATGTTATATAGACTTGCATGTAACTATTCAGAGTCAAGATATTCTATATAGTGTGAATATTCCCTCAAAAAGCTTGATTCTAGTGCAAAATGATCAATATGTAAAATCCGAACAAGTAATTGCGGAGATTCGTGCCGGAACGTCCACTTTACATTTTAAAGAAAGGGTACAAAAGCATATTTATTCTGAATCAGACGGCGAAATGCACTGGAGTACTGATGTTTACCATGCGCCCGAATATCAATATGGTAATCTTCGCCGATTACCAAAAACAAGCCATTTATGGATATTGTCAGTAAGTATGTGCAGATCCAGTATAGCGTCTTTTTCACTCCACAAGGATCAAGATCAAATGAATACTTATGGTAAAAAAGATAGGGAAATTCTTGATTATTCAACGTCGGATCGAATCATGTCCAATGGCCATTGGAATTTTATCTATCCTTCTATTTTTCAAGATAATTCAGATTTGTTGGCGAAAAAGCGAAGAAATAGGTTCGTCATTCCATTACAATATCATCAAGAACAAGAGAAAGAACTAATATCCTGTTTTGGGATTTCGATTGAAATCCCCCTTATGGGTGTTTTACGTAGAAATACTATTTTTGCTTATTTTGACGATCCCCGATACAGAAAAGATAAAAAGGGTTCAGGAATTGTTAAATTTAGATATAGGACCCTAGAAGAAGAATATAGGACTCGAGCGGAAGACTCAGAAGAGGAATATGAGACCCTAGAAGACGAATACAGGACCCGAGAGGACGAATATGAATATGAAACCCTAGAAGAATCTAAATATGGAATCCTAGAAGACGAATACGAATATGAAACCCTAGAAGACGAATATGGGAGCCCAGAAAACGAATATGGGAACCCAGAGAACGAATATAGGACTTTAGAGAAAGACTCAGAAGAGGAATATGGGAGCCCAGAGAGCAAATATAGGACCCAAGAGGACGAATATGGAACTCTAGAGGAAGACTCAGAAGACGAATATGGCAGCCCCGGGGAAAGCGCAGAGGAAAAATATGGTACTTTAGAGGAAGACTCAGAAGAAGATTCAGAGGACGAATACGAGAGCCCAGAGGAAGATTCCATCTTAAAAAAAGAGGGTTTGATTGAGCATCGAGGAACAAAAGAATTTAGTCTAAAATACCAAAAAGAAGTAGATCGGTTTTTTTTCATTCTTCAAGAACTTCATATCTTGCCGAGATCTTCATCCCTAAAGATACTTGACAATAGTATTATTGGAGTGAATACACAACTCACAAAAAATACAAGAAGTCGACTAGGCGGACTGGTCCGAGTGAAGAGAAAAAAAAGCCATACGGAACTCAAAATATTTTCCGGAGATATTCATTTTCCTGAAGAGGCGGATAAGATATTAGGTGGCTGTTTGATACCGCCAGAAAGACAAAAAAAAGATTCTAAGGAATCAAAAAAAAGGAAAAATTGGGTCTATGTTCAACGGAAAAAAATTCTCAAGAGCAAGGAAAAGTATTTTGTTTCCGTTCGCCCTACAGTGGCATATGAAATGGACGAAGGAAGAAATTTAGCAACACTTTTCCCGCAGGATCTCTTGCAAGAAGAAAATAATCTCCAAATTCGACTTGTCAATTTTATTTCTCATGAAAATAGCAAGTTAACTCAAAGAATTTATCACACAAATAGTCAATTTGTTAGAACTTGCTTAGTAGTGAATTGGGAACAAGAAGAAAAAGAAAAGGCTGGTGCTTCCCTTGTTGAGGTAAGAGCAAATGATCTTATTCGCGATTTCCTAAGAATTGAGTTAGTCAAGTCCACTATTTCGTATACACGAAAAAGGTATGGTAGGACAAGTGCAGGACCGATTCCCCATAATAGGTTAGATCGCGCCAATATCAATTCTTTTTATTCCAAGGCGAAGATTGAATCACTTAGCCAACATCCAGAAGCTATTGGCACTTTGTTGAATCGAAATAAAGAATACCACTCTTTGATGATTTTGTCGGCATCCAACTGTTCTCGAATTGGTTTATTCAAGAATTCAAAACATCCCAATGCGATAAAAGAATGGAATCCTAGAATTCCTATTCGAGAAATTTTTGGGCCCTTAGGCGCTATTGTAGCTAGTATATCGCATTTTTCTTCATCTTACTATTTACTAACGCATAATAAAATCCTGTTAAAAAAATATTTGTTCGTTGACAATTTAAAACAAACCTTCCAAGTACTTCAAGAACTTAAATACTCTTTAATAGATGAAAATAAAAGGATTTCTAATTTCGATAGTAACATAATGTTGGATCCATTCCTTTTGAATTGTCACTTTGTCCATCATGATTCTTGGGAAGAGACATTGGCAATAATTCACCTTGGACAATTTATTTGTGAAAATGTATGTCTATTTAAATCGCACATAAAAAAATCCGGTCAAATTTTCATTGTAAATATGAATTCCTTTGTTATAAGAGCAGCTAAACCTTATTTGGCCACTACAGGAGCAACTGTTAATGGTCATTATGGAGAAATCCTTTACAAGGGAGATAGGTTAGTTACGTTTATATATGAAAAATCGAGATCTAGTGACATAACGCAAGGTCTTCCAAAAGTGGAACAAATCTTTGAAGCGCGTTCAATTGATTCATTATCCCCGAATCTCGAAAGGAGAATTGAGGATTGGAATGAGCGTATACCAAGAATTCTTGGGGTCCCTTGGGGATTCTTGATTGGAGCTGAGCTAACCATAGCCCAAAGTCGTATCTCTTTGGTTAATAAAATCCAAAAGGTTTATCGATCCCAAGGGGTACAGATCCATAATAGACATATAGAGATTATTATACGCCAAGTAACATCAAAAGTGCGGGTTTCCGAAGATGGAATGTCTAATGTTTTTTCGCCTGGGGAATTAATCGGACTATTGCGAGCGGAACGAGCAGGACGAGCTTTGGATGAATCGATCTATTATCGGGCAATCTTATTGGGAATAACAAGGGCTTCCCTGAATACCCAAAGTTTCATATCTGAAGCAAGTTTTCAAGAAACTGCTCGAGTTTTAGCAAAAGCTGCCCTACGAGGTCGCATTGATTGGTTGAAAGGCTTGAAAGAAAACGTAGTTCTGGGGGGGATTATACCTGTTGGTACCGGATTCCAAAAATTTGTGCATCGTTCCCCACAAGACAAGAACCTTTATTTCGAAATAAAAAAAAAAAATCTATTCGCGTCGGAAATGAGAGATTTTTTGTTTCTCCATACAGAATTAGTTTCTTCAGATTCTGACGTAACAAACAATTTTTATGAGACATAAGAACCCCCATAAAAATATTTTTTACTTTACTAGACTTTTGAACTTAGAACACTAACAGGTCAAATTTTAGATTTTTAAGATTTTTATTTTAATAAGTAAAACAAGTCAGTTAATTCATTAAGGTGGTTATGTTTATACCATGTATCAATGGCCAACTCTTATCTTAGTACAAGGTTCTCTCGGAACAATTATTATTTATTTCAAGCTATTTCGGATCTTTCTTAATCTTCAAAAAGAACTAAATTCCGTAATGGAATGGTAGGATTAAAAAAAAGGAAGTGTGGAAAAAATGACAAGAAGATATTGGAACATTAATTTGAAAGAGATGATAGAAGCAGGAGTTCATTTTGGTCATGGTATTAAGAAATGGAATCCTAAAATGGCCCCTTACATTTCGGCAAAGCGTAAAGGTACTCATATTATAAATCTCGCTAGAACGGCTCGTTTTTTATCAGAAGCTTGTGATTTAGTTTTTGATGCAGCAAGTCAGGGAAAAAGTTTCTTAATTGTTGGTACCAAAAAAAGAGCAACAGATTTAGTAGCATCAGCTGCAATAAGGGCTCGTTGTCATTATGTTAATAAAAAGTGGTTCAGTGGTATGTTAACGAATTGGTCGATTACGAAAACTAGACTTTCTCAATTTAGAGACTTAAGAGCAGAAGAAAAAATGGGAAAATTCCACCATCTCCCAAAAAGAGATGTGGCAATCTTGAAGAGAAAATTATCTACTTTGCAAAGGTATCTCGGCGGGATCAAATATATGACGAGATTGCCAGACATTGTGATCGTCCTTGATCAGCAAAAAGAGTATATAGCTCTTCGGGAATGTGCCATTTTGGGGATTCCTACTATTTCTTTAGTCGATACAAATTGTGACCCGGATCTCGCGAATATATCGATTCCAGCCAACGATGACACTATGACTTCAATTCGATTGATTCTTAACAAATTAGTATTTTCAATTTGTGAGGGCCGTTCTCTCTATATAAGAAATCGTTGATTAAGAATATATAGTGAATTCTTGGGCAACTGCGTAAATTTATGGAATCACTTACTTTACTATATCTTTTTTTTTGCATAGAATTTTTTTTGCATAGAAAAAAGAAGGGGAATATTGATATATATTAGAGGGTATTGATATATATTATGATCTGATGTGCTTTCTTGGTATCCTAAATATAAGATTAATACTTCAAGTTGCTGAGTTGAGAAAGAGATGGTTGAATCAAAAGAATTCCTTTTTTGAAGTTCAATTTTTATCAGAGGACAATATGAATATTATACCTTGTTCCATTAAAACACTCAAGGGGTTATACGATATATCGGGTGTAGAAGTAGGCCAACACTTCTATTGGCAAATAGGAGGTTTCCAAATTCATGCCCAAGTACTCATCACTTCTTGGGTCGTAATTACTATCTTGCTAGGTTCAGTTGTCATAGCTGTTCGGAATCCACAAACCATCCCGACCGACGGTCAGAATTTTTTTGAATATGTCCTTGAGTTTATTCGAGACTTGAGCAAAACTCAGATTGGAGAAGAATATGGTCCCTGGGTTCCCTTTATTGGAACTATGTTCCTTTTTATTTTTGTTTCGAATTGGTCGGGTGCTCTTTTACCTTGGAAAATTATAGAGTTACCCCATGGGGAATTAGCAGCGCCCACGAATGATATAAATACTACTGTTGCTTTAGCTTTACTCACGTCAGCGGCATATTTTTATGCTGGTCTTAGCAAAAAAGGATTGAGCTATTTCGAGAAATATATTAAACCAACTCCAATCCTTTTACCAATTAACATCCTAGAAGATTTCACAAAACCATTATCGCTTAGCTTTCGACTTTTCGGGAATATATTGGCGGATGAATTAGTCGTTGTTGTTCTTGTTTCTTTAGTCCCCTTAGTAATCCCTATACCGGTCATGTTTCTTGGATTATTTACAAGCGGTATTCAAGCTCTTATTTTTGCAACATTAGCCGCAGCCTATATAGGTGAATCCATGGAGGGTCATCATTGAATTGACTCTTTTTGGAAATAGTATTTTTTTTTTTTGCAGCTTAGCTCAATTCATGCATGGTTCCAGATAATCTGCTTGGTTGCAAAAAAATAGTTAGAAATGCGTATGAATATATAGCCTAGAGTTGTAGGAGAGAGAATAGAATAGACTATATTATGGAATTTTCAAAGTATATATGCATTAAGGAGGGTGGAGTCAGGCTAGATCTATACTATAATATCCTTAATGTCTATAAGTGGAGTCCTCTTTTATGCAGGTTTCCACTTTAAGCAATGATTTTAGAATCCGATTCAATAGAAAATGAGAAAATATGCAAACAAAATAGAAGAAACAAATGTATATATATAGGATATTATATTATATATTCCTAGGTTAGATTCATTATCTAATCCGATATATGGATATGGAATTCCCTTCTATGTAGTTCGGACAATTCACATTATCATTTCAATTTGATTTCAATTTGTACTTTTTAGTTACTTTACTTCTCCCCAATAGAGCTTAGAAGTAAGAATTTATTGGTTGATTGTATCCTTAACCATTTCTTTTTTTTGACACGAGGAACTACTCACCATGAATCCACTAATTGCTGCTGCTTCTGTTATTGCTGCTGGATTGGCCGTAGGGCTTGCTTCTATTGGACCTGGAGTTGGTCAAGGTACTGCTGCAGGACAAGCTGTAGAAGGTATTGCGAGACAGCCAGAAGCAGAAGGTAAAATACGAGGTACTTTATTGCTTAGTCTAGCTTTTATGGAAGCTTTAACAATTTATGGACTAGTTGTGGCACTAGCGCTTTTATTTGCGAACCCTTTTGTTTAATCTTAAAAAAAAAATTCTTTCGATTTCGATTAGATACTTTTTTCTTTTTTTAGTAAATTGGTATTTGCTTCCACAATTCCAATTATATCAATACTTTATTTAATTTACTCCTATTTATTACTCCTGGAATTATCTATTTATCGGGACAGATAATACCCCATTCTAGGAAGGGCTGAGTTGAGTATTATTAATTTAGAAGATATGCTCACCTTCTTATTTCCCGTCCTTAGTTTAGGAAAGTGGAAAGTTTTTTCCTTTTATTTTAGGAATTTTGGGAACAGAACATTTCAACAAAGGAAGTCTTTCACCGGTCAAACAAGACGTAAGACTTAATCTAAAAGAAATTACTAGATTGAATCTATTTGCATTAAAAAAACCGATCAAAAAAGGGCGAGCGAAGTAAGTGATCGAAAAACTTTGTTCTTTGTTCGTCCTATCTATAAGAGGAGAGCATATGAAAAATGTAACCCATTCTTTCGTTTTTTTAGCTCACTGGCCATCCGCTGGCAGTTTCGGGCTTAATACCGATATTTTAGCAACAAATCTAATAAATCTAACTGTAGTGGTTGGTGTTTTGATTTTTTTTGGAAAGGGAGTGTGTGCGAGTTGTCTATTTCAAGAATAGATTGGATCTATCCGGCTGCACTTTATAATATTTTTTAGTATTTTTCGGATAAATAAGAAAAGGGTGCACGATCTCGACGAATTACTTCTGAATAAATTCAGAAATCATATGGAAGAACCATAGCATTTCGCGACTCATTGGTAAATCAACTTTGATTCTCTATAAACCAAGAATGTGAGACCATTAACACGGTTAAAGCTAAACTGCTTGAAGTCCAGGCAAAAAGAGGTACTCTTTCTACAACTATATTAGTATTAGTACCAATTTAAACGGGAAATAGCTAATGTAAAATTTATCTGATATAGAACACTCATATCGATAAAATGGTTTGAACTATTTACTAGAAAAAAAAGGGGGCACCCTGCCCTTTTTTAACCAATGCCGAATCGACGACCTATGTATAAAAAAGAGAAATTTTTTGGATTTGAAGAAAAAAAAAATAAAAAAGAATTCTATTAATTTTCATTTTCCATTTATTTAGTTAGTTTTTCTTAATGAAATTGAAATTATTAACTAGAGGGCAAATAAAAATAAAGAAACAACTTTGCTGACCATGATATATTTTTATCTAGGCGGAAGAGTCCTCTTAATATTTATCTAGTCTTATATAGGTTTCGGTATATTGAAATATAAACATAAAAAAGAAGATAGAGGATAGGCTCATTACTTAAAAAAAAGATATGGAAATAGCTATAGAAAAAAAAAAAGGAGCGTGAGAGCCAAATGAATCGAAAGATTCATGTTTGGTTCGGGAAGAGATCATAAAAGTTGTAAACTTACAAAATAATCTACTTTCATTAAAAGATTTATTAGATAATCGAAAACAGAGGATCTTGAGTACTATTCGAAATTCAGAAGAATTGCGTAGAGGGACCATTGAGCAACTCGAAAAAGCTCGGATTCGATTACAGAAAGTCGAACTAGAAGCGGATGAGTATCGAATGAATGGATACTCTGAGATAGAACGAGAAAAAGCAAATTTGATTAATGCTACTTCTATTAGTTTGGAACAATTGGAAAAGTCTAAAAACGAAACCCTTTATTTTGAAAAACAAAGGGCAATGAATCAGGTCCGACAGCGGGTTTTCCAACAGGCCGTACAAGGAGCTCTAGGAACTCTGAATAGTTGTTTGAATACCGAGTTACATTTCCGTACGATTCGTGCTAATATTGGCATTCTCGGGTCCCTGGAATGGAAGAAATAATTAAATTAATTAGGCCTTGAACTTCTACTTTCGTTTAGAATTTAGGCATTATTTTTCCCCTTGCTTCCGAAAAAAGAGTCAAGAAACACTAATGGCAACCCTTCGAGTCGACGAAATTCATAAAATTCTCCGCGAACGTATTGAACAATATAATAGGAAAGTAGGGATTGAGAATATAGGTCGCGTAGTTCAAGTGGGGGATGGGATTGCTCGTATTATAGGTCTTGGTGAAATAATGTCAGGTGAATTAGTCGAATTTGCAGAAGGTACTAGGGGTATTGCTCTGAATTTGGAATCCAAAAATGTTGGGATTGTATTAATGGGCGATGGGTTGATGATACAAGAGGGAAGTTTTGTAAAAGCAACAGGAAGAATTGCTCAGATACCCGTGAGTGAGGCTTACTTGGGTCGTGTTGTAAATGCTCTGGCTAAACCTATTGATGGGAAAGGCGAAATTATAGCTTCCGAATCTCGCTTAATTGAATCTCCTGCTCCAAGTATAATTTCCAGGCGTTCCGTATACGAACCTCTTCAAACAGGGCTTATTGCTATCGATTCGATGATCCCTATAGGGCGCGGTCAGCGAGAGTTAATTATTGGGGACAGACAGACTGGCAAAACAGCAGTAGCCACAGATACAATTCTCAATCAAAAAGGGCAAGGTGTAATATGTGTTTATGTAGCTATCGGTCAAAGAGCATCCTCCGTAGCTCAAGTAGTAACTACTTTCCATGAGGAGGGGGCCATGGAATACACTATTGTAGTAGCTGAAATGGCGGATTCACCTGCTACATTACAATACCTCGCTCCTTATACGGGAGCAGCCCTGGCTGAGTATTTTATGTACCGCGAACGGCATACTTTAATAATTTATGATGATCTCTCCAAACAGGCACAAGCTTATCGCCAAATGTCCCTTCTATTAAGAAGACCTCCCGGACGTGAGGCTTATCCAGGGGATGTTTTTTATTTGCATTCACGCCTTTTAGAAAGAGCCGCTAAATTAAATTCTCTTTTAGGCGAAGGAAGTATGACCGCTTTACCAATAGTTGAGACTCAATCTGGAGACGTTTCCGCCTATATTCCTACTAATGTAATCTCCATTACAGATGGACAAATATTCTTATCTGCGGATCTATTCAATGCCGGAATTCGACCCGCTATTAATGTGGGTATTTCTGTTTCCAGAGTAGGATCCGCGGCTCAAATTAAAGCCATGAAACAAGTAGCTGGCAAATCAAAATTGGAACTAGCGCAATTCGCAGAGTTACAAGCCTTTGCACAATTCGCCTCTGCTCTCGATAAAACAAGTCAGAATCAATTGGCAAGGGGTCGACGATTAAGGGAATTGCTTAAACAATCCCAGGCAAATCCTCTCCCAGTGGAAGAGCAGATAGCTACTATTTATACCGGAACAAGAGGATATCTTGATTCGTTAGAAATTGAACAGG
>NW_028259689.1:0-31904 GCF_056163025.1 Triticum urartu | reverse complement strand
AAAGAGCTATTTACTCTATAATGGATAGGTAGAGCCAAAGAATGTGGACTATACAAGTTCGCAATACCTTTTGATGAAAGAAAGGGCTCCGGTGTATAGAGAGGGCCTCACCGTTTAAAAGGGAACCATAGAAACGATGGAACCCACTATTTTTTTTAGTATTATTAGAATGAATTTGTTATTTCGTATAGAAATAACTGAACGGAGTGGAATAAAAAATCGTGGTTGGGAAGGTTACTATAGCAAAAGCCATTGGAATTAATATTTTATATATCGGAATAATTAGTTTTGTTATTAATGAGAAAAAGGGTGGCTAAAAGAAGAGAAATCATTAGTTATTCATTAAGGTTAATTTGATTCAATGACCAGAGTTCCGCGAGGATATATAGCCCGGAGACGACGAACAAAAATGCGTTCATTTGCCTCAAACTTTAGAGGGGCTCATTTAAGACTTAATCGAATGATTACCCAACAGGTAAAAAGAGCTTTTGTTTCCTCTCATCGAGATAGAGGTAGGCAAAAGAGGGATTTTCGTCGTTTGTGGATCACTCGGATAAACGCAGCAACGCGGGTATATAAAGTATTCGATAGTTATAGTAAATTAATACACAACCTGTACAAGAAGAAATTGATTCTTAATCGTAAAATGCTTGCACAAGTAGCTGTATCAAATCCAAATAATCTTTACACGATTTCCAATAAAATAAAGATCATCAATTAAAGGTATAAATAAAGTAATATACTGGAATAATAAAAGATGAATTCCCGGAGAGGGAACTCCGGGAAGATACAATAAATTAAGATTA
Organism: Triticum urartu; assembly: GCF_056163025.1. Lineage (NCBI taxonomy): Eukaryota > Viridiplantae > Streptophyta > Magnoliopsida > Poales > Poaceae > Triticum > Triticum urartu. Next base: position 31,098 of record NW_028259689.1, on the reverse strand, counting down.
AGTGGTAGGAATCAACGAGCTGGATTACTTTCTTTATAATATATATAGGTCTGGCCCTTTCGAATTCGAATAAAACATCAACAATCGGAACTTAAGTTCCGGTTGTTGTTTCTTAAATTTTGGTTGTTGTTTCTTAAGTTTCGATTGGAATTGTACTTTTGCGTTAATTGAGGAATATGTCTATTTTTTCTGGGTCTAGAACCTGTAATTATTGAAATTGACTGGGCTTGAAATTGCTTTTCGTTCTCATAGTTACGAAACGGTAAGAAAGATAAAATACGAGCCTGTTTTATAGCAAGAGTAATTAATCGTTGTTGTTTCAAGGTTAATCTATTTATTCGTCTCGATAATATTTTTCCTTGTTCACTAATAAATCTATTAATTAAACTCATGTTTCTATAATCAATTCGATCTCCCGGGCCAATCCGGGGACGCCTACGAAAAGGTTGTTTAGATTTACGAAAAGGTTGCTTGAATTTACGAAAAGTTTGCTTGGATTTACGAAAGGGTTGCTTGGATTTATTAAAAGTTTGCTTGGATTTACTAAAGGGTTGCTTAGATTTAAGAAAAGGTTGTTTAGATGTATACATGATTTATTCCTTATTTAAAATTTGAAAATTTGAAAATTCACTTCTTTATTTTATTAATTTAGGATCCAGAAGAAGTAGTTTTTCTTTGATCCATATCTTATTTGATTCATATTATAGTATATGAATACCCTCTATACATATGAAATAATATCTACCGGAAATCAGATGAGTTGATTTGTATTTTGTATTCTATACTATGTTTTCTTTATATATTAAATATGAAGTTCTTACTCTTTCTGTTGTTTGGAAAGATCAAACACACGATGTTCCTATTTCTTTATTTCGTGATGAGTCGTATGCTTGCGACAATAACGACAAAATTTTTTGAATTCTAATTGTCCGGGTGTATTGTGGCGATTCTTTTGAGTACTATATCTAGAAATCCCCGTCGATTCCTCATTGGCACCTTTTCGAACACAACTGATGCATTCCAAAATAACTCTGATTCTAACATCTTTTCCCTTGGCCATGAACCTCCTTTTCTTTTTGGATTGACTTAACTTAATTCTTCTACTTATTCTTTTATTCTTCTATTTTGAATCCGAAGAAGAAGAATAAAATTCATTAGAATAATTTTTTTTTATTCTTTAATTAAGTAATAAAAAATAGAGAAATAATTAAAGAATACAATCCTTGTCGAATTAGCAAAGATTTTGGTTCGAAATCCTTTCATTTAATTAGCCAGCCCCGCCTTTTCTATGCTCTGATTTCTGAGGCCTTATTTAGCTTGGGTACCCCTTTAAATTGAATTTCTATTTTCAAAAATGGGGTTTACCAAATTTTTAATGACTCTGAGGTTCAACCCAATCCATCTTTTCTTTCTTTTTCCTTCCGATACTAAAAAAAGATTGAAAAGGATCAAATTTTGTCATATCACGAAGAAATCTATCCCTCCCATAGCAATAACTAGAATTAAAAAAAAGGGAATGACAAAGCATCTGGGAATAAACGATTAATTTCTATCAATAAACCTGCTAAAGCACCAAACCATAGAGTACTTAGCACGGGTGCTACAGAGAGATATGTTTTTATATCCCGCATTGAAAATCCTCCTTCCTTGTTGGAATACATATATGATCATAAACTCTTGCCCAAGATTGTTATGCTATATATAAAATGAACCATATCGACGAAATTTTCCTATCCCTAAAAAAGAAAAAGATGACCCCTTCTTCCTATATATTACCAAGGAAAAGTAATCCTTCTTTTATAGGCGAAATTATATTGGATTTTATATGTATATAATTCCTTAATTATATGAGACCAAAAAGAAGAAATGACACGAGGGTTCTATATATAGATAGAGAAAGAAAGAAGAAGAAAATTATGATGTGGAAAAGAAGACAGGAATTGTGTACAATGGCATTGTACAACAATTTAATTTGGAAAAGGGATGTAGCGCAGCTTGGTAGCGCGTTTGTTTTGGGTACAAAATGTCACAGGTTCAAATCCTGTCATCCCTACCTATTACTTCTTTCTTCTTTATAGGCAGTAGCGACGAGATCAATTAAAGTAAAGTGGGTATAACTTGAATTTGTGGAGACTATACGTACGTGAGATACATTAGGAATAGAAAAAGATTTTCTTTTTGAATGAATGAAAGCGCTCTTAGTTCAGTTCGGTAGAACGCGGGTCTCCAAAACCCGATGTCGTAGGTTCAAATCCTACAGAGCGTGATTCCATCTATTTTATGTCGAAGCAGAGTAAAATAACTTAACAAAATTGAATTGTAACTCCAATTTCAATTTGACCTCCTCTCTGGTCTGGAGGAGGTCAATCAAAAAAAAAAAATGACTCAATCAAAGATCCAACTGATCCCCACGCCTGTATTGCAAATACGCAGTCACGAATAATCCCGCTAAAGTAATAGGAATTAGGCCTAAGACGATTCCAAATAGAAAAACTTCAATCATTTCGATTTGTTCGAGGGGATAAAAAAAGAGGTACGATCTATCCCTAAATAGTACTCTAAATTATCCACGAATCTCAATGACCAAGAAAAGAATTCCTAATTAGTCTGGAAAAGAGTCGTAGAATGCCAGGAATCCCAAAGAAAGATTTTTCTTTTCTGAATTATAATTATTCAGTCAATTCAAATAAGGCGTATCTTGTTCAAGCCAATAAATAGAGCTGGGGTTATAGTTAAAGCAGCCAGTAGAAAACCAAAATAACTAGTTAAAGTAAGCATGAAAGAGTTAAATTCCATTTATTTTTTTTTACTACACTACATATGTTGGTAAAGCATTTACCTAAGTTATGGAAAATTCATAATTCATCAGTTATTTTAGATAATACTAAAAAACAAGATAGAGTAAGATACAGAAGTGTAAAAGAAAGTGGATTCATCAGATGATACATGAGTCCCTAATTCCGAATCAAGAGATTTGTTGTGGAATTTGTCAATTGAGTAAAGTAATAATATTAAGAACTAGATCATCTAACCCCATTGAATGAAAAAAAGAAATTCAATTTTCAGGGAAATTTTTGAATAAGAGATAAATAAACAATTGAATTTGAAAAAAAAAACTTCTTTCTATTTTGGATAATTTCTTTTTCAATAGGACCCTCTTTTTGGAGTGAACGATCGAATATTCCCCTATTCCTTCTTATTTTAACTGATTGTATTCCATATGGAATAAGAGGAGAACAAAAGCATTCCACGACCTGCCAAGGGGCTGTTAAAAAAAAAAAAAAAAGAAAGCTCTTCCTTGAATTTACTTTATTTTTATTCCTTTTTCGAACTCCAACCAAAGTAGATTCGAAGACGAGTCACTTCAATTATCCTTTTAAGTTCTATTCTATCTTCTGTCTTTCCCTATTTCATCTCGTAAAGTTCCGCGCTCGCAGTTTGGTCAAGAAAGTTAGACCTAATCCAACAAACAATACAAGGATGAATTACGAATTATGAAAGGATAGATTTCACATATACTTGTCCTTGTATTGTGTCAGTATGAGAATATCCTTCCTAAATTATTTATCCAAACCTATTGATCATTAACTTAGATTTTCCCAAGATTTTGGCTGCTATTCCGAATTACTCTATTATTCCGAAGCCAATGAAAAGTAAGTAGAACCTACAAAAATGGGGTTTTCTATTGATGCCTTGAATAACATATAGCTTACCTATAGACAAAAAAAAAATAAAAAAGTAATTATGTTTCGGAACCAGGCAAAACCAGATTGCTGTGCCATAGGAAGGATAGCTATACTAATTCGGTATACTCAAAATACACCTTTGGTACAAAATTGACAATCTCACAAGGATGAAATATCAGTAATTTTCTATTTACTGGTCGATCCCATCTTTTACGGAATCAATTCCTTTTTTGAATGTACAAAAATTTTGGGAGTTCAGCATGTCTGGAAGCACGGGAGAACGTTCTTTTGCTGATATTATTACCAGTATTCGATACTGGGTTATTCATAGCATTACTATACCTTCCCTATTCATTGCGGGTTGGTTATTTGTCAGTACGGGTTTAGCTTATGACGTGTTTGGAAGTCCTAGGCCAAACGAGTATTTCACGGAAAGCCGACAAGGAATTCCGTTAATAACCGACCGTTTTGATTCTTTAGAACAACTCGATGAATTTAGTAGATCCTTTTAGGAGGCCCTCAATGACCATAGATCGAACCTATCCTATTTTTACAGTGCGATGGCTGGCTATTCACGGACTAGCTGTACCTACTGTTTTTTTCTTGGGATCAATATCAGCAATGCAGTTCATCCAACGATAAAACAAATTCCAACTATAGAACTATGACACAATCAAACCCGAATGAACAAAATGTTGAATTGAATCGTACCAGTCTATACTGGGGTTTATTACTCATTTTTGTACTTGCTGTTTTATTTTCCAATTACTTCTTCAATTGAGAGAAAGAAAGAGACTAATAAGAATTCTCTTATCCCATTTGGAAGGATACCATCCTTATAACTACCCATGACTGTTTTTGTCTCTAGCATGACCAATTGATAAAATGTGGAGGAAAGTAGGGGAAATGGCCGATACTACTGGAAGAATTCCTCTTTGGCTGATAGGTACTGTAGCTGGTATTGCTGTGATTGGTTTAGTAGGTGTTTTCTTTTATGGTTCATATTCTGGATTGGGTTCATCTCTATAGTAATCGGAGGGACCAGATTGTAAACATGAAAAAGTAGGAGCTTAGCGGGTCCTTACCCCCCTTTATCTGATTAGAGCGGAAAGGACCCGCGGAATTTTTATTTTACTCTTATAACGCGAATTGAATCTATTCGATTCACTCTTATGAAGCAACAAGAAAAAGAGATCACTCGAGGATCCAATATCTTATTCCACGAAGGAAGTATCCTGAAAATCCTTGATTTAGTTTCGAGTAATAAACTAATAAAACCTTAATCAAAACTATTCAACTAGCCTAAAAATAAAAAAACCTTCAATGGAAGAGTTTACTTTTTTTTTGCAAAATTTCTGTAAATTTGAAGTTGAACTTAATTAAACAAGCCAAGCAATTTGCTCACAATCACAAGAAATTTTTCCCCCGCCATATTTTCTTCCCCTCTGTTTGTCCACTACCTCGGCTAAACCTAAGCAAAAGAAAAAGAGGTCCAAGAGACAGACCCGAATAAAGAAGAAATAGTAATCTTTGACGAATTAGGAAGAAAAAGGATTCTTATTTTGATACAAGAAGAATCGGCACAAGAAAAAGGCTTTTTCTTGTGCCGAATAGACGATTAAGAAGACCTGCAATCCCTCCGAAAAAGAAGAAATTTTAATTTGATTGTTCTCGCCTTTGCCTTGGATTCTCTTCTTTTGCATGGGATATAAATAAGGAATTCCAGACATCTCATAAACAAAAAGCAGTCTAAACAAAAAAAGGATTTCCAAAATAGATCATAGATAATTCTAGCAATTGCCAATAAATCGAGGCTTTTTACCAACTTGATGGTAAGAAATCCCGGGACCTAGAAATTCATTTCGTACAATTGAACCTTTTCAAACTGTTTCTTTTTGAGAACCAAAAAAACTTGTGCCAAAATAACGGATGCGAAGAAGAACAAAAGGCCTTGGACACGTAATGGATCCTGAAGCACGATTTCTGCGTCCCCCTGACCAAAACCTCCCACATTAGGATTGCTTGTTAATGGTTGATCAAGCTTGATGGATTCCCCCTCTGAAACAAGAAGTTCTGGTCCGGGAGGTATAATATCAATCACTTGGCGTCCATCTGATGCATCAACTATGGATATTTCATACCCCCCCTTTTCTTTACGTAGTATTTTTCTTACTATACCTGTTGACGTAGCATTATAGACTGTATTGTTACTCTTGCTACCATCAGGATAGATCTGTCCTCTTCCTCGGTTTCCCCCTACATATATGGGATATTTTAAGAAATGAGCATCTTTCTTCGTAGCAGGATCAGGGGAAAGAATGGGAAAGACAATTTCACTATATTTCTTACCGGGAACAGGGCCTATCACAAGAATGTTTTTTTTATCGGGACGATAACTCTGAAAAGCAAGATTTCCTATCTTTTCTTTTAACTCAGGGGAAATACGATCGGGCGGCGCTAATTCGAATCCCTCGGGCAAAATAAGAACAGCACCTACATTCAACCCTCCCTTTTTTCCATTAGCAAGAACTTGTTTCAATTGCATATCATAAGGAATTCGAAGAACTGCTTCAAATACAGTATCGGGAAGCACAGCTTGGGGAACTTCAATATCGACGGGCTTGCTAGCTAAATGGCAATTGGCACATACAATTCGTCCAGTTGCTTCTCGTGGGTTTTCATAACCCTGCTGCGCAAAAATGGGATATGCATTTGAAATAGATGTCCGAGTTATTACGTATATCATGATCGATACAGAAATCGATCGAGTTATCTGTTCCTTTACCCAAGAAAAAGTATTTCTATTTTCCATGTCCAATCGCAGATCCCAGAATTTCTACAATAAATTAGATAGGTAGCTAAGCTAATCTAGTTCCCTATACACGAATCTGTTGTCATTCTACTGCAACAGTTGTACTGCAATGATGAATACCTTAAAGTAGGTATAAATAGAAAGAATTTTGCTAAAATGGAAAAGGGCTTTCTTTCTAAAAAAAGATGCTTGCTAATTTGATTAATATTAATATCGGGAGATCAAATGAATTTATGCTTCACTAATTGAATGATAAATGACTACAAGCGAAGGAGATAGACGATTTAAACAAAAAAAGACCCAAAATTTCAAACATGTATCTAGAATTACTGGAAAACTACAAACAAAAATAGTGAAAATAAGCTCGTTAGGAGCCCATCCAAAATCGTTGTAGACCCAACGAATTACTAGTTCCCAACCACGGGTGGAGTGAAATCCAACAAAAAAATCAGTAACTAAAAGAATAAAAAAAGCTTTTATTGAGTCATTTAAATTATAGAAGAATTCCTGAACCCAAGAATTCAAAATGACAAGTTCCTCTTTACCCAGAAAAAAAGAACCACTTAGAATAGCCAAACAGATTATATTTGTCGAGAAATGCAAAATGGTATGGAGATGATCCTCATTATTTATTTTGACCCATTGTATTATTTCCTTGTGTATTCCTGTAGGAGGTTTTTGTACATGTGTCTTTAGTTTCCCTTTTATCATCTCGTCCAAGAGAGAAAGTTCTTCTAATTCTATGAATCTTTCTAGAATCCTTTTCTCTTGAATATCAGTTAAGAGAGTTTCGGATTGCCTGGTATTCCACCAATTCTTAATCCAAAGTTCCAGACATTTGTTAAATGAGGAAGAGACCCCCCAAGGCAAAAGTACGATAAATACAAGATATAGTAAAGAAGGCAATGCTTTCTTTTTTTTCATTTTTGATCTGTAAATGGAGTTGTTAATGAATATGCTTCATTCGCTGACTCTATTCCATTCCCTGACTCTATATGATGATATTTCTATTTCATGATATTTCTATTTCTTTGAAGCAAAAACTCTATAGGTTTGATACCCTGTATCTATTCTTCTTTTTTGTATATTAGTTATTAGTGGAATTTCAGTGCATTGGGTTCTTTCTTAGATCTAGATGGAATGAAATAGTGAAATAGAATAAAAAAAAAGCCCTTTCGGATGAAAAAGGAAGAATAGTATGCGATATATCTAACTTGGATAAAAAAAAATTAAAAGCAAATTTCTCTTATCCTCGTTTGTTCCTTCCTTTAGATAAATACTTAAAAATCCCCTTACAATAACAAATCCAATTTAGAAGGGACTTCCTCCCTGTGTTGAGAAAACTTTTCTTCTTCCAATTCTTCTTTTCTTCATTCAACTCAGTTCAAAAAAGATACCTCAAAATACTTCAATTGGTACGCGCAAGAAATAGGCCAATTCGGCAGCTTTTTGTTCAATTTCTCGTGGAGTAAAAAATTTATCATCAGTACGAGTCAAGGGAATGATCCCCTGGCCCCGGATTTCCATATAAAGAATACGACGAGGATAAAGACCCTCTTTAACCTGAATTCTAATTGATTGGATATCCCGCATAAGGAATCGAAGGAAGACGCGACGTTTTATTCCAGGGAATCCCCAACGAAAAATGCACACTATTCCCTCTTTTCTATCGAATCGGTCATAACCACTACCTACATTCCACAAAATAGTACACCACAAGTAGGAGCTAATGAATAGGCCTGCGATTCCGTAGAAAGACATCACGACCCCCTGCGGAAAAAAAAGAATTTCTTGAGATGGAAGTATAGATATAATATTCTTACCAAGATAACTGGAAATCCCAACCGATAAGAATCCTAGTGAACCTAGAAAAAGAATACAGGCCCAGAAAAAATTACCCCTTTTTCGAGAACCTTTTAGAAGTTCTACCCATATGTGTTCTGATCGCCAATTCATATTAGATATACTAAATCCAGCAGCGGTCGATTGAAATTGAGAGAATAAGCTAAATAATTTTGACTTTACTTTTTTTGATTCTGAAATCGCCTTCAGCAACTAGTACTCCTGTGAAATAATAGGTTAGATACATTGACTTTCTATTCAAAAAATATTCGTTGATTCAATTAAAATAAATAAAATAAAACTCGCTATACCTGGCTCTGCATATTCATGCATTTATGCTCGTAGCCTATATCCGCATCCATAACCGTTTTTCATTTGTGTGTAGAAAGTGTGTGTAGAAAAAGCCACATACCCTACCATATTATATTACTTACACTAAAAAATACTAGACAATCTTATTTTTTTGCACATAAAGAAATAAAGAAGTCATTGCAATTGCCGGAAATACTAAGCCTACTAAAGGCACGAAAATAGAAGGTAAGTTTAAATCCGTCATGGAATAGGTGTCTCAATTCAAATTTACTATTTCTATCTAGTCGAAAAATATCTTAAGATTCTTATGATATAATTAAGTATATCTATTATAAGGAATATTGACTATTGTATTGTATTTTTTATTTTTAGTTTGAAAAATATTCTGTAAAAAAAATGAAAGGATAATAAGAAAATTCCAAAAAAGGAGAACTAATTAAAAAGATTTTATTTTGATTTTCCCATCCTCATGGCCTTTCTATCTTTCTAATCTAATTTGAAATTGGATTCAAAAGAAAGCGGTTAGAATTTACTTCCTGCATACATACTTCTCTAGAAGCGCATACAATAATGCGTGGTAAAGGCGGAAAAATAGTATATTCAATCAAAATCAAAGGGCAAATTATCTTACCTACTATAGATCCCCTACTACCCTCTTAGACTTTAAAAGGCGATATACCACCCAAAGAAAGGGTATGAAAATGCCGGGTGGAGTTAGCTTTTCGACGAAGACCTGTCCCGTGCAGCGAAGCCCTGTTAGTAAGACCCCCCGCAATAATGGATTATAGAAGAATATTATTCCAAATACTCCTCTGGACGCATATAGTAGCATTGCGATTCCGAATCTTTTTTATTTATGAATATGAACAGAAAAAATTCATTGTATCGTTGGGTCGGAGCGGAGGTTTGGTCCAGAAAAATTAGAAACAAAACGTCTACTCTACCGCATTGAAGTCTATAGCGCTGTATTTCCACGAAAGTATAATTCTTACCATCAGGATACGATCCTTTCTTTTGAACTAAACGTCTCTACGATGGGTCCAGGTTCTATGTCCAATCCCAAATCAAGGATTTCTCGCTCTTGATCGGAGTCATAAACTAAAAAAAAACTACCTTTTTATCCTTTTTCTCAAGGTTATAGAAAACTTCCTTATCTAGTTCTAGCATTTTGAAAAAAAAAAAATGCTTCTTTTTTTACACACAGTTCGAGTCACTTGTTGACTCACGATTACGCCTGTTAAAAGTTTCAAACGTCCTCTTTTTTGAAATTGAAAGAGAGTCCTATAAAAAGGTCTAACTTCCAAACTATGTCTTTTTTCATTCATTCTCCTTTAGTTTTTTTCTCTATCTAGAAGTGGAATAGAATAACCCGGTTGAAGGGTAATGATCATACGTCTGTAATGCATTGTATGGCCCAGAATAGGTCCTATTCTTCTACCTTTTCCAGGTAGTCGATGGCTATTCACAGCTACCACCTTAACACCAAAGAAGAGTTCGACCCAATGCTTTATTTCTGTCTTAGTGAATCCCGATTCGACATTAAAAGTATATTGATTCTTTCCCAATAAACGAAGACTTTTTTCTGTAAATACTGCGTATTTGATTCCATTATCATTATCATATGATAATACTATATTTTATTATTTTATTATTTTATTTGTATTTCTTTATTGTATTATACCTTAATATATATATTCTAGATATATAGAATAGACGAATCTCAATTTGTCAAGTCTCATGATCATATCATGATCTATTTTTATTCGGCTCAATCTTTTTTTTCTAAAAAAGATTGAGCCGAGTTTAATTGCAATCAATTAGAAGAATAAAGAAGAATTACTGCATTTCATAACTGATTTTTTTCTCTTTTTATTTCGTTTCTTTTTTATTTATACCTTCTTTATCTTTAGTTTTATCTAGTTAATCAATAGTATCTACCGGCTCGAACTCGAATTTGATCGCCTTCCATACTTCACAAGCTGCGGCTAGTTCAGGACTCCATTTGCAAGCTGCTCGGATAATTTCATTACCTTCGCGAGCAAGATCGCGCCCTTCGTTACGAGCTTGTACACAGGCTTCTAAAGCCACTCGATTAGCTGCTGCACCAGGTGCATTTCCCCAAGGATGTCCTAAAGTTCCTCCACCAAATTGTAATACAGAATCGTCCCCAAAGATTTCGGTCAGAGCTGGCATATGCCAAACATGAATACCACCTGAAGCTACCGGTATAACACCTGGCATGGATACCCAGTCCTGAGTGAAAAAGATACCGCGAGCACGATCTTTTTCAATAAAATCATCGCGCAATAAATCAACAAAACCTAAAGTCATTTCGCGTTCCCCTTCTAACTTACCTACTACTGTACCGGAGTGGATATGATCTCCCCCAGACATACGCAATGCTTTAGCTAATACACGGAAATGCATACCATGATTTTTCTGTCTATCAATAACTGCATGCATTGCACGGTGAATGTGAAGAAGTAGGCCATTGTCGCGGCAATAATGAGCCAAAGTAGTATTTGCGGTGAATCCCCCAGTTAAGTAGTCATGCATTACAATAGGAACCCCTAATTCTCTTGCAAATACAGCTCTCTTAATCATTTCTTCACATGTACCCGCAGTCGCATTCAAGTAATGCCCCTTGATTTCACCGGTTTCGGCCTGTGATTTATAAATAGCTTCGGCACAAAAGACAAAACGGTCTCTCCAGCGCATAAATGGTTGTGAGTTTACGTTTTCATCATCTTTGGTAAAATCAAGTCCACCACGTAGACACTCATAACACGCTCTACCATAATTTTTTGCGGATAATCCCAATTTTGGTTTAATAGTACATCCCAATAAAGGACGACCGTACTTGTTCAACTTATCTCTTTCAACTTGGATACCATGAGGCGGGCCTTGGAAAGTTTTTGAATAAGTAGGGGGAATTCGTAGATCCTCCAAACGTAGAGCACGTAGGGCTTTGAAACCAAATACGTTACCTACAATGGAAGTAAACATGTTAGTAACGGAACCCTCTTCAAATAGGTCTAATGGATAAGCTACATAACAGATCCATTGGTTGTCTTCCCCAGCAACAGGCTCGATGTGATAGCATCGTCCTTTGTAACGATCAAGACTGGTAAGTCCATCAGTCCAAACAGTTGTCCATGTACCAGTAGAAGATTCGGCAGCTACTGCAGCCCCTGCTTCTTCGGGCGGAACCCCAGGCTGAGGACTTACTCGGAATGCTGCCAAGATATCAGTATCCTTAGTTTCATACTCTGGGGTGTAGTAAGTCAATTTATAATCTTTAACACCAGCTTGAAATCCAACACCTGCTTTAGTTTCTGTTTGTGGTGACATAAGTCCCTCCCTATAACTCTTGAATTAAGAATTCTCACAATAACAGGGTCTACTCGATGTTAATTAGGCGTAAATGAAACTTTAGCAAAAATCTCGTAAAACAAAAAGGATATTCAATTAATATAATATCAACTCATTAAAGAAAATTGAGGGCATGCTTAGGTTAATGAATATGTTTCATTCATATATAATGCGTACACCCTGTGTATGTTCTATCCTATAGGAATTCCAATATAGGAATTCGATAGGAATTGAGTTGTTGTTATGGTAAGTTAACACGGTTCGTTATTAAACCATGGATTTGATTTACCAAATCCATAATTATTGTATACTCTTTGATAGATATAGCGCAACCCAAATTAATTCCTAATCCTTATTTTACAAGTTCTTAATAGTTCTCTTTTCTTATTTTGAATGCAAATACCTAACTAAATACTAATAAAATTCTTTGTTGACAGCAATCTATGCTTCACAGTAGTATATATTTTGTATATCGAAGTCCTAGATAGGAAAGTAGAGTAGGCACAGATCCTCCACAAAAGGCAAAATGTATATGAAAAAAAAGATTGATTGAACTTTCCAATGGACTCATTCCATGAGTAAACGATTGAATGGGATTCGCTTGGGCAACGAAATCAAGTCCTGGTCCCCTTTTCTCTCTTATTGAATTAACTAATTCATTTCCTTTTTACTTTTGGATTTTTTTTGATTTGATTTGGCATTATTCAACAATAAAAAAAGAAAAATTTCGACAAATTCCTTTTTTTTAATTATGTGATAATTATGAGAACCAATCCTACTACTTCTCCTCCCGGGGTTTCCACAATTGAAGAAAAAAGTACAGGTCGTATCGATCAAATTATTGGACCCGTGCTGGATGTCACTTTTCCCCCAGGCAAGTTACCTTATATTTATAACGCTTTGGTAGTCCAGAGTAGAGACACTGCCGATAAGCAAATTAATGTGACTTGTGAGGTACAACAATTATTAGGAAATAATCGAGTTAGAGCTGTAGCTATGAGTGCTACGGACGGGTTGATGAGAGGAATGGAAGTGATTGACACGGGAGCTCCTCTCAGTGTTCCGGTCGGTGGAGCTACTCTCGGACGAATTTTCAACGTTCTTGGGGAGCCTGTTGACAATTTGGGTCCTGTAGATAGTAGTGCAACGTTCCCTATTCATAGATCTGCGCCTGCCTTTATCGAGTTAGATACGAAATTATCCATCTTTGAAACAGGTATTAAGGTCGTCGATCTTTTAGCTCCTTATCGACGTGGAGGAAAAATAGGACTATTTGGGGGGGCTGGAGTAGGTAAAACAGTACTGATCATGGAATTAATCAATAACATTGCTAAAGCTCATGGGGGCGTATCCGTATTCGGTGGAGTAGGGGAACGGACTCGTGAAGGAAATGATCTTTATATGGAAATGAAGGAATCCGGAGTAATTAATGAAAAAAATATTGAGGAATCAAAGGTAGCTCTAGTCTATGGCCAAATGAATGAACCACCGGGAGCTCGTATGAGAGTTGGTTTAACTGCCCTAACTATGGCGGAATATTTCCGAGATGTTAATAAGCAAGACGTGCTTTTATTTATCGATAATATCTTTCGTTTTGTTCAAGCAGGATCAGAGGTATCCGCTTTATTAGGGAGAATGCCCTCCGCAGTGGGTTATCAACCTACTCTTAGTACAGAAATGGGTTCTTTGCAAGAAAGAATTGCTTCTACTAAAAAGGGATCTATAACTTCGATTCAAGCAGTTTATGTACCTGCAGACGATTTGACCGACCCTGCCCCTGCCACAACATTTGCACATTTGGATGCTACTACCGTACTTTCCAGAGGATTAGCTTCCAAGGGTATTTATCCAGCAGTAGATCCTTTAGATTCAACCTCGACTATGTTACAGCCTCGGATCGTTGGCAACGAACATTATGAAACTGCGCAAAGAGTTAAGGAAACTTTACAACGTTACAAAGAACTTCAGGACATTATCGCAATTCTTGGCTTGGATGAATTATCGGAAGAGGATCGTTTAACTGTAGCAAGAGCAAGAAAAATTGAGCGTTTCTTATCACAACCGTTCTTTGTGGCAGAAGTTTTTACTGGTTCTCCAGGAAAGTATGTTGCTCTTGCGGAAACTATTAGGGGATTTCAACTAATCCTTTCCGGAGAATTAGACGGCCTACCTGAACAGGCTTTTTATTTGGTGGGTAACATCGATGAAGCTAGCACGAAAGCTATAACCTTAGAAGAGGAGAACAAATCGAAGAAATGAAATTAAATCTTTATGTACTGACTCCTAAGCGAATTATTTGGGATTGTGAAGTGAAAGAAATCATTTTATCCACTAATAGTGGCCAAATTGGCGTATTACCAAACCACGCCCCCATTAACACAGCAGTAGATATGGGTCCTTTGAGAATACGCCTCCTCAACGACCAATGGTTAACAGCGATTCTGTGGAGCGGTTTTGCGAGAATAGTTAATAATGAGATCATCATTTTAGGAAATGATGCGGAACTGGGTAGTGATATTGATCCGGAAGAAGCTCAAAAGGCACTTGAAATAGCCGAAGCTAACTTGAGTAAAGCTGAGGGTACGAAAGATTTGGTTGAAGCGAAGCTCGCTCTCAGACGAGCTAGGATACGAATCGAGGCTGTCAATTGGATTCCCCCATCCAATTGAAGACAATCCAGTGGTTTATAGTTGATACAAAGAAAAAGGGAAGAGGGGTAGAAAAAGTTATTAGATAGCGAAGCGAAGTAAGTCCAATGCTATCTAGTAATTTTTCTACCTACTTACCTACTATTGGATTTGAACCAATGACTCCCGCCGTATGAAAGCAATACTCTAACCACTGAGTTAAGTAGGCAATTTATCACCACAAAGGAAGACCCATTACTTCGATCGATTATATATTGAATCCCTTTTCTAAGCAATACCGCTCTGTTATTGGTCTGTTATATACTAAATACTAAACTAAATACTAAACAGATACAGATCAAAGGGGTATCCTCTGGCATTAGAAAATATTCATCTTGACAAGAAATTATCTATATGTTAAGATATCTCTGATAAGGGCTATAGCTCAGTTCGGTAGAGCAACTCGTTTACACGTGCGCCAATGCTTTTCAAAGGAGCTTATTATGCAATGAACATAATCGATCTTATTGCAAAATCAATGTCTTACTTCATAGATTCGAGAGAATAGGAGAACAGTAGCCTGACAAACAGTCGGTTCAGTCCGATTCAGGTGCCAATTCAGGTGCCTAATCAAATAGAACCCTTATGGATTTGCTAGTTGATAAGGTAAATATCCAGCCCACTAAATGCTAGGCGTAATGAGGATAAGGGCCTCCAAAAAACTTCTTTTCGTTCTATGAACTTTAAGGTGTATGAAGTCTCATAGTTAACTCTTGCAGTGGAACGATAGAGACTCCATTTCACTTAGGTTGATTTAATTTAGACCGGAGGCAGACCTAAGTCAAGGTAATCCTCCTTTGAAACACTTTGGTATTGCTCCTAGATAGATCATAATACAAAAAATCAATCAGAGCACAGGGAGCCATCTCATTATCTTTCCGTAAAGAAAAACTATGGTGGACTAACTGATCTTTAAATCAGTTTATGAAAGAGCCCAATGCAAAAAAATGCATGTTGGGTCTTTGAAACAGTTCAAATCATTTCGATAATAATCCGTTTGATCTGTTTTACCGAGAAGGTCTACGGTTCGAATCCGTATAGCCCTAATATGCCCTTTTTTAGATTTTAGGATCTCTATCCTATGTTTTCTTTAGTTTAGTATAGTTTTCATTTTCTCATTAGTATTTGTTTATAGACTGGATAGGCGCCTGCGACATAGAATAGAGATAAAAGCATTACCAAAGGCTCATTCATCGAAAATCAAAATCATACAGACAGGAAAAGAAAAACGAATTTCTATCAAATCAATAGAAGAAAGGATCCTTTCCCTGATTTGAATCCCGTCCTCCTTCAAATAGGATATCTCTAGACTTCCCTATAATAACTGCAATGATTTTATCCATTTTGCGAATTCCTACTTTGTTTTAAGTATATTTATTACTTTGTTTATAGATACATTATGTAAATTGATCAACTTTAAATAGAAAAAATAAAGTAAAGAGTAAATAAGAAAACAGAATATTCTGTCTCATAGTTCTGAAATAGAGTTCTTTATTTTTATTTTATAGTATTACTTCTCATTAATTATACTGCATAGATTAGTCCTACTATCTTAATTAGGTTCTAATTTAGTAGTATTCTCATTTTTATTTAATAGTCTCTTATTATTTTATTATTAAATATTAAATAAAGGATAGAGCTATTCTTTTTTCTAGAGATTCTAGAGAAAGCGAGACAAAGTGAAACGAGAAAGTTTTCTTTATATAAGAATTAGATCTACATACACCATATCTAAATAGAATGGAAATCCAAAAGAAAGGGAGTTGGGATTCCATTGGATGAATCTTTAAAGAAGATGCAGCACAGAGGAAACAAAGGCTAAACTTAAACTAAGCGCTTTTGTTTGAACAAAAAAGATTCTTGTTTCACCGAGGAAAAGAGAGAAGTTCTGGATAAATTGACAATGCTGAATTGAATTGACTAATTTAAGTTCCGCCTATTCCACATTAATGGGAGTACATTATGTTTCTGCTTCACGAATATGATATTTTTTGGACATTTCTAATAATAGCAAGCCTTATTCCTATTTTGGCATTTTCGATTTCAGGACTTTTAGCCCCGGTTAGTGAAGGACCAGAGAAGCTTTCTAGTTATGAATCGGGTATAGAACACATGGGAGGGGCTTGGGTACAATTCCGAATACGCTATTATATGTTTGCGCTCGTTTTTGTTGTTTTTGATGTGGAAACCGTCTTTCTATACCCTTGGGCAATGAGTTTCGACGTATTGGGTGTATCCGTTTTTATCGAAGCTTTGATTTTCGTGCTTATCTTAGTTGTTGGTTTAGTTTATGCATGGCGAAAAGGAGCCTTGGAATGGTCTTAACTGAATATTTAGACAAAAAAAAAGAAGGAAAAGATTCTATTGAGACAGTTATGAATTTGATTGAGTTTCCCTTACTTGACCAAACAAGTTCCAATTCTGTTATTTCAACTACACCAAATGATCTTTCGAATTGGTCAAGACTCTCCAGTTTATGGCCCCTTCTATACGGTACCAGTTGTTGTTTCATTGAATTTGCTTCATTAATAGGCTCACGATTCGACTTTGATCGTTATGGATTGGTACCAAGATCAAGTCCTAGGCAAGCAGACCTAATTTTAACAGCCGGTACGGTAACAATGAAAATGGCTCCCTCTTTAGTGAGATTATACGAGCAAATGCCTGAACCAAAATACGTCATTGCTATGGGAGCCTGTACTATTACAGGGGGAATGTTCAGTACGGATTCCTATAGTACTGTTCGGGGAGTTGATAAGTTAATTCCTGTGGATGTCTACTTGCCGGGCTGCCCACCTAAACCGGAGGCAGTTATAGATGCCCTAACAAAACTTCGTAAGAAGATATCGCGAGAAATAGTTGAGGATCAAACTCTATCTCAAAATAAAAATAGATGTTTTACTACCAGTCACAAGCTTTATGTTAGGCGCAGTACTCATACAGGAACTTATGAGCAAGAATTGCTCTATCAATCACCATCTACATTAGATATATCTTCTGAAACTTTTTTCAAATCCAAAAGTTCAGTACCTTCCTACAAATTAGTGAATTAGGAGAGGGGCTCTTTTGTGTAGAAAAATAAAAAGCAGGGCAATCTTTCAAACTTGCATCCGAAATGTGAAATATTTATACAAAGAGGGAGAGATGAAGACAATGCAGCAGGGTTGGTTATCTAATTGGCTAGTCAAACATGAGGTGGTTCATAGATCTTTGGGCTTTGATCACCGAGGAATAGAGACTTTACAAATAAAAGCAGGGGATTGGGATTCCATTGCTGTCATTTTATATGTATATGGTTACAATTATTTACGCTCCCAATGTGCTTATGATGTAGCACCCGGTGGATCTTTAGCTAGCGTGTATCATCTTACGAGAATACAATATGGTATAGATAATCCAGAAGAAGTCTGCATAAAAGTCTTTGCCCAAAAGGATAATCCTAGAATTCCGTCTGTCTTCTGGATTTGGAGAAGTGCCGATTTTCAAGAACGCGAATCTTATGATATGGTGGGAATCTCTTATGATAATCATCCGCGCCTTAAACGTATCCTAATGCCTGAAAGTTGGATAGGCTGGCCCTTACGTAAGGATTATATAACCCCCAATTTTTATGAAATACAAGATGCTCATTGAATGATAAGAAATTCATGCTCACTTATACAACACAACTCCAGATTTTATTCAAGTCAAGGAATATTTTTAGGTTCTTTTCCTAGATGAAACGGAATACCTATTTATAATTAATTCCTAATTATACAAAAGCATTCCAGATAGACTGAGCAAAAAAAGGGTTTCATTTGGATTCCCCTATTTTGAAAATCGCATATTAATTTCCTTCATATGAACAGAAAAATAGGATGACTCAAAGAAGTTCTCTACCAGGAACTTTGTACCGCGCACATTACTTAGCACAACTAGGAAAATAAGATAAGATAAAGATAAGCAAGACTAAAAAAATATTCGTCGGAATAGCGGAATACAAAATTAAGAAACGCAAAAAAATAAAGGGGAATCTCACCCCCTTCTTTATCATAAAGAAAAGATATATTTTAAAACTTCTTTAAAAAGAAAAAGAAGTGCCTCTATATTTATATTATAGATTTATCCACTTAGATGAATAAATATTATTAATGAATATGTATCACAATCCATCTCGAGGTATTTGGATCAATACCTATTCGGTGGATCTTTTTTTTTTTTTTCTCTGCCAGGAACCAGATTTGAACTGGTGACACGAGGATTTTCAGTCCTCTGCTCTACCAACTGAGCTATCCTGACCTTTTCTTGTGCATCATCCTAGTAGAGTATTTGTATCTATGTCAATTAAAAGGACTAAAAATTAATTAAAGTATTTCAAATTTTAAATTTGAAAATGGGGGGGGTAGTCCTATGCATTGTGCATGGTTTACTTAAATAAAACTTAAAAATAGAGTGAATAACCAAGATTTCTTGCCGATACTCTAATAAAAAAGAAATCTATTCAATGAATAGGATAAGATCCATTGAGTTCTCTTCGCATTCCTTTGTGAAAGAGTAGAATGAGAAAGCTAATGAATCTTAAACCCATTGCATTGATAAAAAGAAAAAAAAGTGCATTGATAAAAAGAAAAAAAAAAAGAGGATAAATAATAATAATATAGTATAGTTAGGGAATAAAAGAGGATTTGGGGATAGAGGGACTTGAACCCTCACAACTTATAAAGTCGACGGATTTTCCTTTTACTAGAAATTTCATTGTTGTCAGTATTGACATGTAGAATGGGACTCTCTCTTTGTCCTCGTCCGATTAATCCACTTTTTTAAAGATCTCGAAAACTTTGAATTTTAATTGAAGAATTTGATTATTCAATATTCGATTGGAGTGGATTCACAATAATGAAAAAAAAAAATTATGATATGAGTTTTTTATTTCATAATCATTATCATTTCTAATTTCATTTTTAAAAAAGATAAAGAACCTATATTATAATTAGAATATAATATGAGTTCTGTGATTAATCGTTTGCTATGTCAGTATCTATACGTGTTTATTAAATGTATAAGGTATAAAACCCCTCTTTCTCTAATTTAGAACTAGAAGGAATTCCACTAACAACACAACGTAATTAACTCGATTCGTTAGAACAGCTTCCATTGAGTCTCTGCACCTATCCTTTTCCTTTGTATTCTAGTTCGAGAACCCCTTGTTTTCTCAAAACACGGATTTGGCTCAGGATTGCCCTTTTTTAATTCCAGGGTTTCTCTGAATTTGGAAGTTACCACTTAGCAGGTTTCCATACCAAGGCTCAATACAATCAAGTCCGTAGCGTCTACCGATTTCGCCATATCCCCATTTCCCTCTTCTTTGAGACCAGGATTCCTTGTGTAATTTCATCCATCTCTTAGTTTTTTTTTTGAATCATTGAGTTCATCACTCAACGTAGTCTAGCAGTTCAGTTCGACTCTATTTGAGAGACCTCGCTTGCTTATTGCAATTCAGAATTGAATTGATTCTATCCTTGATGTATTTGCAATTCAATCCGAATCAATATATCCAAAAGTTTTTATCTCCCCCACCTCCCGTCTTACTTTTTTATAGTATTCAAAATTATACTATAACGCTTGATATTTATTCTTTTTTTCTAATCAGAATTAGCAATTTTATTTACTCTGACTCTATGTTCCCCTTAGTGAAATATTAATCCTCAAATTATTAACAAATAATAAAGTCTATAATGATCGAATGAAAATACCAATAAATTCTATAATTTTATTTTTTAATATCCTATAGTTAAGCATATCAAGCTAACTTTATCTTTAAGAAGTTTTAGTATTTTTTTATTTTTATAAGTATAACTTCAAATTTAGAACTAGTTAATAGCTAAGATTAATAACTAATATCTGAGATTTTACGGATTTCCTATACTATACCTATTTCTATTTGTTACACTATTTCCGTTATGTAAGCCCACTTAGCTCAGAGGTTAGAGCATCGCATTTGTAATGCGAGGGTCATCGGTTCAAATCCGATAGTCGGCTTTTTTTTCTCTATCGATGTTCTACGAACAAGAATCTCTTTTTTTCCGAATTAAATGGAGAATCCAGGATCTTTTATGTTTTTTACCTTACAATTTTGCTAGATACAAAACAATAAAATAAATAATATATATACAAAAAAAAAAGATTTTGATGAAATTCCATTTTTTGGGGTACTTTAGTTGATTTTACTCTGTTTATCCTGTAGTTTAATTCAGTTTTAATTTCGATGTATTCTGTAATGTAAATACAATGAAATTAATTGTGTAAAATGAAATTTCAATAAAATAAAAAAAGGAGTCTTCATGTCCCGTTATCGAGGACCTCGTTTAAAAAAAATACGCCGTCTGGGAGCTTTACCAGGACTCACTAGAAAAACACCTAAATCCGGAAGTAATCTTAAAAAAAAATTCAATTCTGGGAAAAAGGAGCAATATCGTATTCGTCTTCAAGAAAAACAGAAATTGCGTTTTCATTATGGTCTGACAGAACGACAATTACTTAGATATGTACATATCGCTGGAAAAGCAAAAAGGTCAACAGGCCAGGTTTTACTACAATTACTTGAAATGCGTTTGGATAATATCCTTTTTCGATTGGGTATGGCTTCAACCATTCCTGGGGCCCGCCAATTAGTCAACCATAGACATATTTTAGTTAATGGTCGTATAGTCAATATACCAAGTTTTCGTTGCAAACCCCGAGATATTATTACTACGAAAGATAACCAAAGATCAAAAGGTCTGGTTCAAAATTATATTGCTTCATCGGACCCGGGGAAATTGCCAAAGCATTTGGCGATTGACACGTTGGAATATAAAGGACTAGTAAATAAAATCCTAGATAGGAAGTGGGTCGGTCTCAAAATAAATGAGTTGTTAGTTGTAGAATATTACTCTCGTCAGACTTGAACTTAACGAAAAAAGGAAAGGTTCATAGAATTTTCTTCCCCTTCCCCTTTCCCCGAACTAAATCGCCCTAAGACCATTACCATTAATTTGTATTTTCCCATCAACTAGCTAAAATTGATTAACCCTAGGATTAGGATCCTTTTTTCTTTTTTCCTCTATGTGTATTTTACATACCACAGTAATTTGCTATAGAGAATTTCTAATTTCTATTAAATCAAAATAAGATAATATAAGATATTATATTATTGCTGGAAAAAATTGTTATTTGATTTGATACATTGTGATCCTTAACGTTGATGAATTAAGAAAAACGGAAAGAGAGGGATTCGAACCCTCGGTAAACAAAAGTCTACATAGCAGTTCCAATGCTACGCCTTGAACCGCTCGGCCATCTCTCCTACATAACTTATTATGGAAAATAAACTGAGTGAATAGCGAGTTTTCTTATTCCTGCAGTACAGGTACAACCGCAACCACTCGGGGGTTCCATAGTTCTATTGGAAAAATTCCTTTTGATCTAAGTGGAAGGATACAGGATTTTTTACTAGAAATTGCGCTCGCTATAAAATAAAAGTTTTAATTTGGGTTTTCCCGCAACTAAAGAAAAAGAAAATGGAAGAATTCTTCTTATTGCATAATAAAATAAAGAAACCTTAGAATTCCGTTTGCATAAGATACGCTACACCATACTATCGAAATCAAAAATAGGGTATGAGACAATTAATAACTTTGAAAACACGAAATAGTTGATAACATAAGTTGTTGTTCAGAAATAGGAAAGTGGAATGAAATCCAGTCTTAGTCAAATATTTCATATCTCTTCGTGTCCAAGCAGAAGGAAAAGGATACAATTTGAGCTGAGCGGAAAATCCATATCTCTCTTATCCATTTAAAGCATATGGATTTAGAGTAGAGCATATGGATCAATCTATTTATAATTATAAGAATCGAATGTGTTTGTTTTTATGTTATTTTGTGAAGGAATGAAAACAATTCTATATAGAATGGGTTGGGAATTATGCCTAGATCCCGTGGAAATGGAAATTTCATTGATAAGACCTCCTCAATTGTAGCCAATATTTTATTGCGAATAATTCCGACAACCTCAGGAGAAAAAAAGGCATTTACTTATTATAGAGATGGTGCGATTTGACTCTTTTTTTTGCTTTTTTTTAGCCCTACCTATACCTCAGTCTTACGAAAAAGAGAGGGGGGTTGGCATAGAGAGAACCAAATTTGTAAAGCAAACAAACCCACGCTTCGGGAAGGTGAGGCGAACTAACAATTCCTTCCGTCGTGTATCCTCGATTGATGCGGCTTCAGATACTTCAATTGTAGATTTGAGTATTGAGCGAAAGGTTACACCTACAGGATATGGTATGGTATGGATTACAGGCCAATCCTACTCTATTAGTATCCGTAGGCAGCATAGGGGAGAAAAGCACTACACCTAGAAATAGGAATCAACAAGAGAAAAACTTTGTTAGAAATTACCCCTTTCCTGATCGGTATCAGGGCTGGGAAGAATGGTTGGGATAACAAACAACCATCAGGTTTGTACTTTGGATACCCCTATAACCATCAAAGATCGTTGAAGTAGCTAATTCCTCTAAATAGGAGGCGTTGAGAACAAAGAAATTATTGGAGCTATCGTTTTCCTCTAGCATTAATAGAATTCATTGGTGTTAAGAAAAACCTCTTGTGGGAAGGTTGGCTAGAGATTTCTTGGAAAAATACCAGCCCCTTTCGGTTCATAATGAGACGGGACTAATTCTATTTTGATTCTATAGATTATTTCGCTTAGTACTATTATGTACAGAAGGGAGGAGCCGTATGAGATGAAAACCTCATGTACGGTTTTGGAACGGAGATTTTTTGAATAGAATGAACGACCGTAACGGATGTTGGCTCAATCCGAAGGAAATTATGCGGAAGCTTTGCAAAATTATTATGAAGCTACGCGACTAGAAATCGATCCCTATGATCGAAGTTATATACTCTATAACATAGGCCTTATACACACAAGCAATGGAGAGCATACAAAGGCTTTGGAATATTATTTCCGGGCACTAGAACGAAACCCCTTCTTACCGCAAGCTTTTAATAATATGGCCGTGATCTGTCATTACGTGCGACTATCTCCACTATAGAAAGAAAAAAAAAAAAGAGAGGATCAAATTTTCTAGTAAATACTAGAAAAAAAGGGCTTTCTACATAGGGATCGTAAAAACAACGATTTTTCCCTATCAGCTGTAGGAAGGAAGGACACTTCACGAGAATCAAAAAACGAAGAAAGTATGGCCTATACTACTACTCTATGGATAAAGTTTCTCAAATTGATAGAGAAAGCACCGTAAAGATCAATTAGTGAGCGACTGGGTCGATACAACTAAAAAAAACTGCTTACTTATCCCATGATATGGGGCAAAATTTAGGAATCCGCTTATGTAATAGAGCCGATCCACTAAGGGATTAAGCAGCGGTGTAGTATCAGATCCCAAAGATAGTAAGTTCTTTTTTCTTTCTTATGGAAAAAAGTCTTTTTCAAGGATTCTATAGAGATTTCATATATGAAACCGGGATAGTTACCTCTCAGAAAATTTGAACGAAGGCTCTATATCTATCTATGCTTCATTCTTCTGAAGGTGGGAAAAAAGATCAAACTGATTATTGATAAAAATTAGGGTTTGAAACTTAGGTAATTAATTTCTTCTGCTTAACCCAAGAACAAATTGGATCGATTTTTGATAAATCGAATTCAGTTAAGATAGGGGAAATTCAGATAGCAATTTCTGAGCCGTATGAGGTAGGAAACTCTCAAGTACGGTTCTAAGGGAAGGAACTTCCTATTCCGACCGAGGAGAACAGGCCATTCTACAGGGTGATTCGGAAATTGCGGAAGCTTGGTTTGATCAAGCTGCTGAATATTGGAAACAAGCTATAGCGCTTACTCCGGGAAATTATATTGAAGCACAGAACTGGTTGAAGATTACGAAGCGCTTTGAATTTGAATAAGACCATGCTCCTTCTTTTTCATAAAATGGGTGGTTTGGTTGTTGATCCATTAATCAAATAAATTAGGTCGTAAGATCGAATCAAGAATTTCATTATATCCATTTCTTATACCTTCTATTTTATATGATATTTCATAAGAATAAACCATAGGGATAGGGTCTAGAATAGAAGTAATAAAGTGAATAAAAAGAGGGGGCAATCTAAATATTGCTAATATATTAGGACCATCTTATTAATAATTCTAATGAGTTATCTTGGAATTTAGAATCAAATAAAAAACCCTATATTATGCTCAAGGAAAGTAGATATAGATAGGAGCTTATGCCCTCAAAAAAAATACACTAGTTTCTTAAATTAAAAATAAAAAAGATTTTTTTCTTACGTCGAGAAATATTTGTTTTTCAAGATAAACAATGTCCGTTAGGCACCTAATCTTTATGTCATAATAGACCCGAACACTTGCCTCGGATTGACTTCAATATATAATTGCTCCAGTGAATAACTAAAAAAAAAATAGAAGGATGGTAGATAGTAAAGAAAAGAACTAATCACAATATCTATCTTTCAAAATCTATCTTTCAAAATCTATCTTTCAAAATATATATCTTTCAAAGATTCACTAAAAAGACAGTTGGCGGGTCTCTTTGTATGTCTTGTCCGGAAAGAGGAGGACTTAATGATTATTCGTTCGCCGGAACCAGAAGTAAAAATTGTTGTGGATAGGGATCCTGTAAAAACATCTTTTGAGGAATGGGCCAGACCCGGCCATTTCTCAAGAACACTAGCTAAGGGCCCTGATACTACCACTTGGATCTGGAACCTACATGCTGATGCTCACGATTTCGATAGTCATACTGGTGATTTGGAGGAGATTTCTCGAAAAGTCTTTAGTGCTCATTTCGGGCAACTTTCCATTATCTTTCTTTGGTTGAGTGGCATGTACTTTCATGGCGCCCGTTTTTCCAATTATGAAGCATGGCTAAGTGATCCTACTCACATTGGACCCAGTGCTCAGGTAGTTTGGCCTATAGTAGGGCAAGAAATATTGAATGGTGATGTAGGCGGGGGTTTCCGAGGAATCCAAATAACCTCTGGTTTTTTTCAGCTTTGGCGAGCATCTGGAATAACTAGTGAATTACAACTCTATTGTACTGCAATTGGTGCATTGATTTTTGCAGCGTTAATGCTTTTTGCTGGTTGGTTCCATTATCACAAAGCCGCTCCCAAATTGGCCTGGTTCCAAGATGTAGAATCCATGTTGAATCACCACTTAGCGGGATTATTAGGACTTGGGTCTCTTTCTTGGGCGGGGCACCAAATTCATGTATCTTTACCAATTAACCAATTTCTTGACGCTGGGGTGGATCCTAAAGAGATACCACTTCCTCATGAATTTATCTTGAATCGGGACCTTTTGGCTCAACTTTATCCTAGTTTTGCCGAAGGAGCAACCCCTTTTTTCACTTTAAATTGGTCCAAATACGCAGAATTTCTGACTTTTCGCGGAGGACTAGATCCAGTAACCGGTGGTCTCTGGCTGACCGATATTGCGCACCATCATTTAGCTATTGCTATTCTTTTCCTAATCGCAGGTCATATGTATAGGACCAATTGGGGTATTGGCCATGGACTTAAAGATATTTTGGAGGCTCACAAGGGCCCATTTACAGGACAAGGCCATAAGGGTCTTTATGAAATCTTAACAACGTCATGGCATGCTCAATTATCTCTTAACCTAGCTATGCTAGGCTCTACAACCATTGTTGTAGCTCATCATATGTATTCTATGCCTCCCTATCCATACCTAGCTACTGACTATGGTACACAACTTTCCTTGTTACACACCACATGTGGATTGGCGGATTTCTAATAGTCGGTGCTGCTGCACATGCAGCAATTTTTATGGTAAGAGACTATGATCCAACTACTCGATACAACGATCTATTAGATCGCGTCCTTAGACACCGCGATGCAATCATATCCCACCTTAACTGGGTATGTATATTTCTAGGTTTTCACAGTTTTGGCTTGTACATTCATAATGATACCATGAGTGCTTTAGGCCGTCCACAAGATATGTTTTCGGATACTGCCATACAATTACAACCTATCTTTGCTCAATGGGTACAAAATATCCATGCTACTGCGCCTGGCGTAACAGCTCCTGGTGCAACAACAAGTACTAGCTTAACGTGGGGAGGCGGCGAGTTAGTAGCAGTAGGTGGCAAAGTGGCTTTGTTACCTATTCCATTAGGAACCGCAGATTTTTTAGTCCATCACATTCATGCATTTACCATACATGTGACTGTATTAATACTTTTGAAAGGTGTTTTATTTGCTCGGAGTTCCCGTTTGATACCCGATAAAGCAAATCTAGGTTTTCGCTTTCCTTGCGATGGGCCTGGCCGAGGGGGAACATGTCAAGTATCCGCCTGGGATCATGTTTTCTTAGGTTTATTCTGGATGTACAATGCAATTTCGGTAGTCATTTTCCATTTCAGTTGGAAAATGCAGTCGGATGTTTGGGGTACTATAAGTGATCAAGGGGTGGTAACTCATATTACAGGGGGAAACTTTGCACAGAGTTCCATTACGATTAATGGGTGGCTTCGAGATTTCTTGTGGGCACAGGCATCGCAAGTCATTCAGTCTTATGGTTCTTCATTATCTGCATATGGTCTTTTTTTCTTAGGTGCTCATTTTGTCTGGGCCTTCAGTTTAATGTTTTTATTCAGCGGCCGTGGTTATTGGCAAGAACTCATTGAATCTATCGTTTGGGCTCATAACAAATTAAAAGTTGCTCCTGCTACTCAGCCTAGAGCCTTGAGCATTATACAAGGACGCGCTGTAGGAGTAACCCATTACCTTCTGGGTGGAATTGCCACGACATGGGCATTCTTCTTAGCGAGAATTATTGCAGTAGGATAGTGGCTAGGAGGATTTGAAAGGCATTATGGAATTAAGATTTCCCAGGTTTAGCCAAGGCTTAGCTCAGGACCCCACTACTCGTCGTATTTGGTTTGGTATTGCTACCGCACATGATTTCGAAAGTCATGATGATATTACTGAAGAACGTCTTTATCAGAACATTTTTGCTTCTCACTTTGGGCAATTAGCAATAATCTTTCTATGGACGTCCGGAAATCTGTTTCATGTAGCTTGGCAAGGAAATTTTGAATCATGGATACAGGATCCTTTACACGTAAGACCTATTGCTCATGCGATTTGGGATCCTCATTTTGGTCAACCCGCTGTGGAAGCCTTTACTCGAGGAGGTGCTGCTGGTCCAGTGAATATTGCTTATTCTGGAGTTTATCAGTGGTGGTATACAATAGGATTACGCACCAATGAGGATCTTTATACTGGAGCTCTTTTTCTATTATTTCTTTCTACGCTGTCCTTAATAGCGGGTTGGTTACATCTACAACCCAAATGGAAACCAAGCCTTTCGTGGTTCAAAAACGCGGAATCTCGTCTCAATCATCATTTGTCAGGACTTTTCGGGGTAAGTTCTTTGGCTTGGACAGGACATTTAGTTCATGTTGCTATTCCCGCATCCAGGGGGGAGTACGTTCGATGGAATAATTTCTTAGATGTATTACCCTATCCCCAGGGGTTGGGACCCCTTTTGACGGGTCAATGGAATCTTTATGCCCAAAACCCTGATTCGAGTAATCATTTATTTGGTACCGCTCAAGGAGCGGGAACTGCCATTCTAACTCTTCTTGGGGGATTCCATCCACAAACACAAAGTTTGTGGCTGACCGATATGGCTCACCATCATTTAGCTATTGCATTTATTTTTCTCATTGCCGGTCACATGTATCGAACTAACTTCGGAATTGGGCACAGTATTAAAGATCTTTTAGAAGCGCATACTCCTCCGGGGGGTCGATTAGGGCGTGGGCATAAGGGCCTTTATGACACAATCAACAATTCGATTCATTTTCAGTTAGGTCTTGCTCTAGCTTCTTTAGGGGTTATTACTTCCTTAGTAGCTCAACATATGTACTCTTTACCTCCTTATGCATTCATAGCACAAGACTTTACTACTCAAGCTGCTTTATATACTCATCACCAATATATTGCAGGGTTCATCATGACAGGGGCTTTTGCTCATGGAGCTATTTTTTTCATTAGGGATTACAATCCGGAACAGAATGAGGATAATGTATTGGCAAGAATGTTAGACCATAAAGAAGCTATCATATCTCATTTAAGTTGGGCTAGCCTCTTTCTAGGATTCCATACCTTGGGCCTTTATGTTCATAACGACGTCATGCTTGCTTTTGGTACTCCAGAAAAGCAAATCTTGATCGAACCTATATTTGCCCAATGGATACAATCTGCTCATGGCAAGACGACATATGGGTTCGATATACTCTTATCTTCAACGAATGGCCCCGCTTTCAATGCGGGTCGAAGCCTATGGTTGCCCGGATGGTTGAATGCTGTTAATGAGAATAGTAATTCGCTTTTCTTAACAATAGGACCTGGGGATTTCTTGGTTCATCATGCTATTGCTCTAGGTTTGCATACAACTACATTGATTTTAGTAAAGGGCGCTTTAGATGCACGCGGTTCCAAATTAATGCCAGATAAAAAGGATTTTGGATATAGTTTTCCTTGTGACGGCCCAGGGCGCGGCGGTACTTGTGATATTTCTGCTTGGGACGCATTTTATTTGGCAGTTTTCTGGATGTTAAATACCATTGGGTGGGTTACTTTTTATTGGCATTGGAAACATATCACATTATGGCAGGGCAACGTTTCACAATTTAATGAATCCTCCACTTATTTGATGGGATGGTTAAGAGATTACCTATGGTTAAACTCTTCACAACTTATCAATGGATATAATCCTTTTGGGATGAATAGTTTATCGGTATGGGCGTGGATGTTCTTATTTGGACATCTTGTTTGGGCTACTGGATTTATGTTCTTAATTTCCTGGCGGGGGTATTGGCAGGAATTAATTGAGACTTTAGCATGGGCTCATGAACGCACACCTTTAGCTAATTTAATTCGCTGGAGAGATAAGCCCGTGGCTCTTTCCATTGTGCAAGCAAGATTGGTTGGATTAGCTCACTTTTCCGTGGGTTATATATTCACTTATGCAGCTTTCTT
The DNA here is from genome assembly GCF_056163025.1 of Triticum urartu. Taxonomy (NCBI): domain Eukaryota; kingdom Viridiplantae; phylum Streptophyta; class Magnoliopsida; order Poales; family Poaceae; genus Triticum; species Triticum urartu. Next base: position 1,319 of record NW_028259689.1, on the reverse strand, counting down.
GATTGCCTCAACATCAGGCAAGTTTGGTTAATTTAGTTTGTTTTTTTGTACTGTATCAGCACCTAGTTCATTACTCTTGATAGAGAGGGAGGATCTGCCTTTTTAGATTTCTTTTTCTATTTATTTTTCCATCTAGGATTAGAACCGTATACTTGGTAATAATAGCAACGACACATTATGGCAAAAAAAAGTTTGATTCAGAGGGAGAAGAAGCGGCAGAAATTAGAACAGAAATATCATTTGATTCGTCAATCTTTAAAAAAAAGATAAGAAGCAAAGTTTCTCCCTTGAGTTTGAGTGAAAAAACGAAAATGCGAGAAAAATTGCAATCCCTACCGCGTAATAGTGCACCTACACGCCTTCATCGACGTTGTTTTTTGACCGGAAGACCTAGAGCTAACTATCGACATTTTGGGCTATCCGGACACGTACTTCGAGAAATGGTTTATGAATGTTTGTTACCGGGTGCAACAAGATCCAGTTGGTAAGGATAAAATACCCTTTCGTATTTGTATGGATTTCTGGAATTGATAATCATAGAGGAGCCCTCTTTACCATTCTGTATAAATGGACTATTCTATTTGTATAGATATTGGTAGAGGGGCGTATCCAACCCTCTTTTATCCACTAGTTACCCCTCTTTAGTTTAAGAGTATAGAGCAGTTTGGTAGCTCATAAGGCTCATAACCTTGGGGTTGCGGGTTCGATTCCCACTACCGCCTCCATACTCCTTCTTTATGATATATGCATGATATAATATATACATCATGCATTTGTATCTGGATTTTTTGATTTCCTAAAAGAGTTTTGGTCTAACAGTTTTTTCTCGGAAGAAGCAAAAAAATAAAAGAAAGAATAAAATATGAAAGAAAAGCGTCCATTGTCTAATGGATAGGACAGAGGTCTTCTAAACCTTTGGTATAGGTTCAAATCCTATTGGACGCAATCTTATTTCTATCTATTCTTTAAATAACTATACTAAACTAAAAACAAAGAAAACTTTTTTGCATGATTCAAATGAAAAAGCTTTCTCAACGATTCCTATTCTACTAACAAGAGTAGACATGCAAAATTTATTTGTTACTGAAGAGAAAACCGTTCCAGCTGTTCCTGAATAGCTTCCTTCAAAAGGATTTCCGCTTGCTCGGTGAATGTCTTGCTAGAAGATATAATTTCTTGGAATTGAGGTTTAGTATCTTTTAGATGTTTACGTAACTCATCCAGAAATTTATTTACCTGTTCAATTTCTAACGAATCAAGATATCCTCTTGTTCCGGTATAAATAGTAGCTATCTGCTCTTCACTGGGAGAGGATTTGC
>NW_028259688.1:0-31914 GCF_056163025.1 Triticum urartu | reverse complement strand
CACAACCAAAAAATTATTCTGAAGGTCTACAGGAAGATAAAAAAATAAGGGATTGTATCAAGAACTATATACAAAAGAATAGGAAAAAGGGCTCGAATAGAAAAATAGAATCAGACTCAAGTTCCGAAGTAATTACACATAATAGAAAAATGGACTCAGGTTCAAGTTCCGAAGTAATTACACATATAGAAATCCAAAAAGAAATCGATACGATCACGTCATAATCCATATTGGATTCCCAAATTTATTAAAGAAAAAAGGAGCAATCGAAGAATTAGAGAAAGATCTACAAAAGGAAATTAACTCTGTAAACCAGAGATTTAATATTTCTATCGAAAAGTTAAAGAACCTTATAGACAGCCTAACATTCTTGCAGAATATATAGCTTTCCAATTAAAAAATAGAGTTTCATTCCGAAAGGCAATGAAAAAAGCCATTGAATTAACTAAAAAAGCAGATATAAGGGGAGTAAAAGTAAAAATTGCGGGTCGTCTCGGAGGAAAAGAAATTGCACGCGCCGAATCTATTAAAAAGGGTAGACTTCCCCTCCAAACAATTCGCGCTAAAATTGATTATTGCTGCTATCCAATTCGGACTATCTATGGAGTATTAGGTGTAAAAATTTGGATATTCGTAGACGAAGAATAAGTAATCTTGTCTTCGGATTCTGTCCATTGATAGAATAAAAAATGACAAGAGACTTTTTTCCTGAAATCCCTGCAAAAGAAGAAATTATACCTCTTTCTATAAGATTTAATGAAAATTGATAAATCATTTAATATAATTGCTATGCTTAGTGTGTGACTCGTTATTTTTTTCTTTTTTTTAAGAAAAAAACTTAGTAATTATAGAAAATTAACTAATAACCAACCTATTGCTTCGTATTGTCGAGATCCTAACTAAGAAACAGTCACTATATGAATAAATACCTCTATCATAACATAAATGAGTAGATGTGTCATATAGTTGTAGCAACTGCAATTTTTTCTCTAAAAAAGAAAAGGGATTCTAGGTTGTGAAGCAAAACTAAAGGGATGTGGATAAAGGGAGGGATGATAGAAAGAAGGAAGAGGAAATAAATAAGATATAGGATTCCACTATGTATGGTCTATGAATTACATCATAAAAGGCAATGTGATAAAGCATCAATATAATAAAAATATAGAGAATTAAAAATTGTAACTTGAAACAAGAACTACAAATTTAAAGCAATAATAAAGAGCCGCCCGGGTTAATAAAACTGAGAAAATTAACTCGGAAAGAAATTTTTTGGAAGCTCCGTTGCGGGATTCAGACCTAACCATTCAAGGAGAAGCAGTGGGAACGACAGAACCTATGATTCCATAGGATTTTATTGAAAAGAATCCTAACACTTCATTGGGTGGGATGGCGGAACAAACCAAAAAAATTGTCTTATTTGGTAAGTTTATAAATTAACAAATAAGACAGGAAAGAGTAAATATTCGCCCGCGAAATTCTTATTGAATTAGAATACTTTACCGCGATTCAATAAGAGTAAAAATAAGGATTTTTTTAAGAAGGATTACATTATCTATAAATATAGAATTTAGATAAATATACACACACATCTGGATATATTCTAGATCTTCTTTTTTGACTATATATTATATTTTTCTGTTTTAACAAATTCAATATAAAAAAAACCGAACTTTTTCTATTATCTATTAATGTGTATCTATCCGTACCGTAATATTTTGGAATATTATGAATTAGAGAAATTTACATGCTTTCTGATTCCATTCGCGAGGAGCTGGATGAGAAGAAACTCTCATGTCCAGTTTTGCAGTAGAGATGGAACTAAGAAAGAGAACCATCGACTATAACCCCAAAAGAACCAGATTTCGCAAACAACATAGAGGAAGAATGAAAGGAAAATCCTGCCGAGGCAATCGTATTTGTTTTGGTAGATATGCTCTTCAAGCACTTGAACCCGCTTGGATCACGGCGAGACAGATAGAAGCAGGACGAAGAGCAATAACACGATATGCACGTCGTGGTGGAAAAATATGGGTACGTATATTTCCCGACAAACCGGTTACACTAAGACCCACGGAAACACGTATGGGCTCGGGAAAGGGGTCCCCCGAATATTGGGTATCCGTTGTTAAACCTGGTCGTATACTTTATGAAATGGGGGGAGTATCTGAAACTGTAGCTAGAGCAGCTATCTCCATAGCTGCCAGTAAAATGCCCATACGAAGTCAATTTATTCGATTAGAGATATAGAACCCTAAAAGGGGTATGGAAGATAAAAAAAAATGCTCGGTTTTTCTTTCTGGAAAGACAATATTTCTTTCATCCTTTTGCATTGAAATAACAAATTGAAATCAAAATAATATGATTCAACCTCAGACCCTTTTAAATGTAGCAGATAATAGTGGAGCTCGAAAATTGATGTGTATTCGAGTCATAGGAGCTGCTGGTAATCAGCGATATGCTCGTATTGGTGATGTTATTGTTGCTGTAATCAAAGACGCATTGCCCCAAATGCCTCTAGAAAGATCCGAAGTAATTCGAGCTGTAATTGTACGTACATGTAAAGAGTTCAAATGCGAAGACGGTATAATAATCCGCTATGATGACAATGCTGCGGTTATAATTGATCAAAAAGGCAATCCAAAAGGAACTCGAGTTTTTGGCGCGATTGCCGAGGAATTGAGAGAATTGAATTTTACCAAAATAGTTTCATTAGCTCCTGAAGTATTATAAATACTAGTAGGCGAAATTGAGACCAAAGAATTAATTTAGTAGATTGTGTTTTACGTATATGTTTTAAAATCCAAAATGAAAAAAAAAAAAAGAAAACATGTTGATTATAGAAAAATTAGGAGGAACCTAGAATTAGAGTCTTATGGGCAAGGACACTATTGCTGATTTACTAACCTCTATAAGAAATGCGGACATGAATAAAAAAGGAACAGTTCGAGTAGTATCTACAAATATTACCGAAAACATTGTTAAAATACTTCTACGAGAGGGTTTTATTGAAAGTGTTCGGAAACATCAGGAACGTAACAGATATTTCTTGGTTTCAACTTTGCGACATCAAAAGAGAAAGACTATAAAAGGAATATATAGAACAAGAACCTTTTTAAAGCGTATCAGCCGACCCGGCTTACGAATTTATACCAACTATCAAGGAATTCCTAAAGTTTTGGGTGGAATGGGAATTGCTATTCTTTCTACTTCTCGAGGAATAATGACAGATCGAGAAGCTCGACTAAACAGAATTGGGGGAGAAGTCTTATGTTATATATGGTAATCGCCCCGCCTATAGTGCTCGAATTCTATCTCGCCCTTCCTATTTTTAAAATAAAAATAGAAAAATAGGAGAAAAAAAATATGACAGAAAAAAAAAATAGGAGAGAAAAAAAAAACCCGAGAGAAGCAAAAGTAACTTTCGAAGGTTTAGTTACGGAAGCCCTACCCAATGGAATGTTCCGCGTTCGGCTAGAGAATGACACCATCATCCTAGGCTATATTTCAGGAAAGATACGGTCTAGTTCTATACGAATACTGATGGGGGATAGGGTCAAAATTGAAGTAAGTCGTTATGATTCAAGCAAGGGACGTATAATTTATAGACTTCCCCATAAGGATTCGAAGCGTATCGAAGACTCGAAGGATAGCGAAGATTTGAAGGATAGCGAAGATTTGAAGGATACCAAAGATTCAAAGGATTAGGTTTTTCTTTTTTTTTCTAGGGTAATAAATTCTAAGTTCTAAAATTCAAGCGAAGAGACTTATTTTTTCCAAAAGATTAGATTCATAGTTTAAAAAAGGATACGGAAATATGAAAATAAGAGCTTCCGTTCGTAAAATTTGTACAAAATGTCGACTGATTCGTAGGCGTGGACGAATTAGAGTCATTTGCTCTAATCCGAAGCATAAACAAAGACAGGGGTAATCTTTCGAAAAAGAACTTTACTTTCTAAAAAGTAAAAAAAAGTACCCGCGGAAATGTTCCAATTCCAAATAAAATAATTTCATTTAAAATAATTAAAGTAAAGGGTTTATTTTACCCTGAAACGGATATCTTTGTATCTTTTTTTCTTTTTTTTATTTCTAACTCATATTTATGAGATAATAAAATATGGCAAAAGCTATACCAAAAATTGGTTCACGTAAGAAAGTGCGTATTGGTTTACGTAGGAATGCACGTTTTAGTTTACGGAAGAGTGCACGTAGAATAACAAAAGGGGTTATTCATGTTCAAGCTAGTTTCAACAATACCATTATAACTGTTACAGACCCACAAGGTCGGGTGGTTTTTTGGTCCTCGGCCGGTACTTGTGGATTCAAAAGCTCAAGAAAAGCATCACCCTATGCTGGTCAAAGAACAGCAGTAGATGCTATTCGTACAGTAGGTTTGCAACGAGCAGAAGTTATGGTAAAGGGCGCTGGTAGTGGAAGAGATGCCGCATTACGAGCCATTGCTAAAAGTGGTGTGCGATTAAGTTGTATACGCGATGTAACACCTATGCCGCATAATGGATGTCGACCGCCTAAAAAAAGACGTCTGTAAAAGAATTAACCCGCTTTCAACTTTCATTTCAAGAGAAATAAACGATTCAATGATAAAATAATAATACTAGTCTATTATGGTTCGAGAGGAGGTAGCAGGATCCACTCAAACACTACAGTGGAAGTGTGTTGAATCAAGAGTAGATAGTAAGCGCCTTTATTATGGTCGTTTCATTCTGTCCCCGCTTAGAAAAGGTCAAGCGGACACCGTCGGTATTGCCTTGCGAAGAGCTTTACTTGGAGAAATAGAAGGAACATGTATCACACGTGCAAAATTTGGGAGCGTGCCGCACGAGTATTCTACAATAGCAGGTATTGAAGAATCCGTACAAGAAATTTTACTAAATTTGAAAGAAATTGTATTGAGAAGTAATCTCTATGGAGTTAGAGACGCATCCATTTGCGTCAAAGGTCCTAGATACATAACTGCTCAAGATATCATCTTACCGCCTTCCGTAGAAATCGTTGATACGGCACAACCTATAGCTAACTTGACAGAGCCCATTGATTTCTGTATTGATTTACAGATCAAGAGAGATCGTGGATATCAGACAGAACTCAGAAAGAACTATCAAGATGGAAGTTATCCTATAGATGCTGTATCCATGCCTGTTCGAAATGTGAATTATAGTATTTTTTCTTGTGGGAATGGAAATGAAAAACACGAGATACTTTTTCTAGAAATATGGACTAATGGAAGTTTAACCCCTAAGGAAGCACTTTATGAGGCTTCTCGTAATTTGATTGATTTATTTCTTCCTTTTCTACACGCGGAGGAAGAGGGCGCTAGTTTCGAAGAAAATAAAAACAGGTTTACTCCACCCCTTTTTACTTTTCAAAAAAGATTAACTAATCTAAAGAAAAACAAAAAAGGAATTCCATTGAATTGTATTTTTATTGATCAATTAGAATTGACTTCTAGAACGTATAATTGTCTAAAAAGGGCCAATATACATACACTATTGGACCTTTTGAGTAAGACTGAAGAAGATCTTCTGAGAATTGACAGTTTTCGTATGGAAGATAGAAAACATATATGGGACACTCTAGAGAAGCATCTCCCAATTGATTTACTTAAGAATAAACTCTCGTTTTAAATCCATTGCAATTTTTTTTCTTCTTCTTTTTCGAGTTAGAATAAAAAGAAAACAATTTAGCATCTTTGGTACAATCTATATTTTCGCGAAATGGATCATAATAAAATGGATTTTAGGTATCTAGGGAAGATTCACTTGGAAGTAACTATTTCCTAGATACCTATGGTACTTCACGGTTGAATGAATCAAAAAATATCTAAAAAAGACCTAAAGTTAATGATTTATCAATGGGTAATGTTGCTCCAATACCTAACCAAAGAGCTACTACAGTACCGATTAAAAAAACGGTCGTAGCTACTGGGCGGCGAAATGGATTTTGGAATTTATTGACATTCTCTAGAAAAGGTACTGTCAATAAGCCTGTTGGCACAGAAACCATTAAAAGAACGCCCAATAACTTATTGGGTACCGTACGGAGTATTTGAAACACGGGAAAGAAGTACCACTCGGGTAATATTTCCAGAGGAGTTGCAAACGGATCTGCCGGTTCACCAATCATTGATGGCTCGAGAACCGCTAAACCTACATTACATGCAATAGTACCTAGAATTACTACTGGAAAAATATATAAAAGATCGTTGGGCCATGCGGGTTCCCCGTAATAATTATGTCCCATCCCTTTAGCTAATTTAGCTCTTAATACAGGATCATTTAAGTCTGGTTTCTTTGTTATTGGGATAGGTGAACTCTTTAGGATCCATCCCCCAAAGGAACCGGACATGAGAATTTATCATCATCCGGCTCGAGCAAGAGTGAAAGAAATAAGACCGCGGAAGATCCTTAATAGAATTAAGGTTTATAATGACTCAATGACTCTAGGCAAGAAAAGCTTTATCAGATTCTCTTTTCCGAAGTTGCACCTACAACTACTCATTGAAAATAATCCTATTCTTATGGGTAAATGCTCAATATCCAAGTGGGCTTACAAATTTGATCATGATCAATTGCTTTGTGGATTGTCTCATGTCTCTTGATTAGTTGGTATTTATCCCCTCAATATCGCAAGTTTCTTACCTCCAAACAAAATATTTACTTGTTACTAATAAAAAATCAAAAAGTTTAGCCTACATTCTTCCTTAGATCCCTTCTTTTACTCCGATAGTATTGCGGATCACAATCGATGCAAAGAAAATGAATGCATTTCCATACTATAATAAAAAGGTAAGTGTAATAAATAGAGAACTGGATCATGTCACATGACTTATTCCATTTCTACTCTATGGGATCTTACGGAGCCTGTTCATGGATGACATGGTTGCGGTATGATCATAGAAGATATTCTCCTCAAGTGAACCAGCCTATCCTTCCTAGGTAGGGGACTTACATGTTGATTGGATGCGGAGACACCTTTGGTTGTGAATTCTAATGTGGCAGATCCAATTCTTTATCTGCATGGCCAAATCAATAATTCAAGTCACACACTCCCATAATCCGCCTTTTTTCTTTCGTAAAATTAACTTCAACTATTTGTATTGTATAAAAATACTTTGGAGTTGAAGAGAAGTATCCAAATGACATGTGTTATTTTACAATAACCCATGCTTGTAGCAATGAAATACCAAAACCTACCCGATATGATATATGATAATTATAATTCTCTATGATATGCCTTCCCTATAAAGGACCCGAAATACCTTGCTTACGTATCATTGGAAAGTGCATTAACATAAATACGGCAGTAAGCAGAGGCAGTACAAAGGTATGTAAACTATAAAAACGAGTCAAAGTGGATTGGCCCACACTAGCACTTCCGCGTAATAACTCCACTAAAGGCGATCCTATTACCGGAATGGCGTCAGGTACACCTGTCACAATTTTGACTGCCCAATAGCCAATTTGATCCCAAGGCAAAGAATAACCAGTTACACCAAATGATGCAGTCAAAACAGCCAAAACCACACCTGTGACCCAAGTTAATTCGCGGGGTTTTTTAAATCCCCCTGTGAGATACACACGAAATACATGCAGGATCATCATTAAAACCATCATACTTGCTGACCATCGATGAACTGATCGGATTAACCAACCAAAGTTGGCCTCGGTCATTATGTATTGAACCGAGGAAAAAGCCTCTGTAACGGTTGGTCGGTAGTAAAAAGTCATAGCAAAACCGGTAGCGACTTGTACTAGAAAACAAGTAAGTGTAATTCCCCCTAAACAATAAAATATGTTGACATGGGGAGGAACATATTTACTAGTTATATCATCTGCAATTGCCTGAATCTCAAGACGTTCCTCAAACCAATCATATACTTTATTGAGATAGGTAACTAACCCGAGTCCCCCTCTAAGAGCCGTATATGAAAATTTCATCTCGTACGGCTCAAGCAGAAACACAAAAATTTTCAACGAATATTAGAAAAAAGGTTCAAAACTTCATCAGCCACTGAATTGGGTCGATTTGCCTTGAAGATATCAAATAAGAAAAATCCGGAATATCTTCTTTGTGATGATAATGCCAAAAAATCTCAAGTTGGCGCGTCTTTCTTTCTTCCTTTCCCTTATGTTGGTCATTAGAGGCTTCTTGACTTTTCTCTTCCCTATAAAGGATTTGTTTTTTTATGCGTAATATAGAAATTATCTTGTTGAGATCCTATGAATCAGTTCAATTAAAACCTTAGATTCATACTAGAGCCACGATGATTTAGTCTCAAGCTAAACAAAAGGCAAGGGTTCTTCGAATAAGAACCGCTTGATAATCATTTATTGAATCAGTGTAATGACTCGACAAAATCGAGAGAAAAAAAGTTGTCTTTTGGGCAAACAAAATTGGAAGGAAGAAAATTTCTTTTTTATTTTTATTTAAGAACTACTTGAATTTTTCAGTCTGGTTGCGAGGTCTTAATAGTGAGTATGAATCATAGTTCCATTTTTTTTTGATCCACTCTATCTATTTCGTGTTCCAGATACTAGAATAAATAATATCTGACGAATTAGAATCATCTTGATAGAGATAACAGGCCCTTTCTATGTATTATCAATAGGATCAATTCTAACAAGTCACACACTCATATTCCAGAGATACCGAAACAAAAAAATTCCGCGGTCGAACTACCATAATATCTAGAAATGTAGATCTTAAACTAGAAAGGCTTTTTTGGATGGAAAAACTCTGACTTCCTAGTTTTAGTTAGTAGAAACCTAATTGGTTAAAATTCCGTCCAGTAAAACGGAAGAATTATAAATTTCTAAAATGATAGATAGGAATATAGCGAATAAAGCCATTGCGATCCCCATAAAAGGAGTAGTCCCCCAACCCGGGGCGACTTTCCCATATTCCGAATTCAAGGGTTTCAGTAAACTACCTGCACCAGTTCGTTTTGGCCTAGGTTTAGAACTATCTTCAACGGTTTGTGTAGCCATAAATTCTATTTAATCATTGGTGTTGACTTTGTATACTATTCCGTTGTAGTTGTAAATACACGATCTTTTCGTAGATCCATTGTAATCTTGAAATTCTATAAAAATGGAAACAGCAACTTTAGTCGCCATCTCCATATCTGGTTTACTTGTAAGCTTTACTGGGTATGCCTTATATACCGCGTTTGGGCAACCCTCTCAACAATTAAGAGATCCATTCGAAGAACACGGAGACTAATTTAAGTAAGAAGTCTCCCAGATAGGGGGACTTCTTACTTAAATGAAATTATTTTATTCTTTTAGTTGGAGTTGGTGGAACCTTAGGTGGTTCTCGGAAGAAGATAGCGAAAAAAATTATCCCTAAAGTCGAAACTAAAAGGAACGTATAAACCAATGCTTCCATAGATTCGATCCTGGTTTATTTACAATTATAACTTCCACACCTATTCATTTGTCATTTGGGATAATTTCCCATATAAAGAAAGAAAAAGAGTCAAAGAAAGGATGGGAGATGTTTCCCATGTCAAATCAAAAAAGAGAGGTGAAAGATACTATAACAATGTGTATCAAACTGCCTGTTTCCTTGTAGTTGGATCTCCCACTTTTTGGAATGTTCCAAATTCCACTTGAGCATCCAAATCTGGATCAATACCAGCAAAAACATCTCGGAACAATGTTCTAGCGCCATGCCAAATGTGTCCGAAAAAGAAGAGCAAAGCAAAGGTAGCATGACCAAAAGTGAACCAACCCCTTGGACTGCTGCGAAAAACACCATCAGATTTCAAAGTAGCCCGGTCTAATTCAAAAATTTCCCCTAATTGAGAACGCCTCGCATATTTTTTTACAGTAGCAGGATCAGAATAACTTACTCCATTAAGTTCGCCACCATAGAACTCCACCGTTACACCTACTTGTTCAACACTATATTTGGATTCTGCTCTTCTAAAAGGAACGTCTGCTCTAACAATTCCCTCCTCATCTACCAAAACAACCGGAAATGTTTCAAAAAAAGTAGGCATACGGCGTACAAAAAGCTCACGTCCTTCTTTATCTCTAAAGACGGGATGTCCTAACCATCCAACAGCTATTCCATCCCCATTGTCCATTGAGCCTGCTCTGAATAATCCCCCTTTTGCCGGATTATTACCAATATAATCATAAAAGGCTAATTTTTCGGGAATTTTAGACCAAGCTTCTGATAAACTAAGATTTTCGGCTAAACCATTGCTAACTCTTCGATATATTTCTTGCTGAAAGTATCCCTGATCCCACTGATAACGAGTAGGCCCAAATAATTCGATTGGGGTCGTTGCTGACCCATACCACATAGTTCCAGCAACTACGAAAGCTGCAAAAAAAACAGCAGCGATACTACTGGAAAGTACAGTTTCAATATTGCCCATACGTAATCCTTTATATAGACGTTGAGGCGGACGGACACTAAGATGGAATAAGCCCGCTAATATACCCAATGTACCCGCAGCAATATGATGAGAAGCTATTCCCCCCGGAACAAAAGGATCAAAACCTTCTGCACCCCACGCTGGATTTACAGCTTGTACTTTTCCAGTTAGTCCATAAGGATCGGATACCCATATCCCAGGACCATACAAACCCGTTACATGAAATGCCCCAAAGCCAAAGCAAGCCACCCCTGCAAGAAATAAATGAATTCCAAAGATCTTGGGCAAATCCAAAGAGGGTTTTCCCGTCCGCTCATCAGAGAATATTTCTAGGTCCCAATATACCCAATGCCAGATCGCTGCCAAGAAACACAAGCCAGAAAACACAATATGCGTACCTGCCACACCTTCATAACTCCAAATACCCGGATTTGTTACAGTTCCTCCTGAAATACTCCAACCACCCCACGAATCCGTTATTCCTAAACGAGTCATGAAGGGAATTACGAACATACCTTGTCTCCACATTGGATCCAGAACAGGATCAGAGGGATCAAAAACTGCTAATTCGTATAAAGCCATTGAGCCAGCCCAACCAGAAACTAGAGCTGTGTGCATTATATGCACCGCAAGCAATCGACCCGGATCATTCAATACGACAGTATGAACACGATACCAAGGCAAACCCATGGAAATACCCCTTTAGCAAAGAAAAATAGACACGATGTCGCTTTATTTTATCGCATTGAAAAAGACTATCCATATCCTATGTACCTAACCCTTCTAGGGGATTCTGTGTCAGAAAGCGCGAATATTTATTTCATTCCATTAAAAATAAGAAGCCAATTCTGTTCATAAGAAGAAAGAGAAGCAGATCTATTCTATACTCGATAAGTGCCAATATGCAATGGGTAACTTGGCCAATTTGGAAAAAACGAAGAATAGATCGCTACCCCTCTTTGTTTAGCATTCAAATCACCCATTCCCTTTTCTTTATTCAATCTGTCTTACATTCCTTATATGTATAACCTTTCAATCTACGTATTAATAGAATCTATAATATTCATATAGAATAAGAATAAAAATTAAGACAATAAACTGCGGATTCTTTCTTTCTGTTCCATTCTTACGTTTCCATATTAAAGTGTGGTTTTCTTACTTAAATTTAATAATATTAATCTAATATGCCCATTGGTGTTCCAAAAGTACCTTACCGGATTCCTGGAGATGAAGAAGCGACTTGGGTTGACTTATACAATGTTATGTATCGAGAAAGGACACTTTTTTTAGGTCAAGAGATTCGTTGCGAGATCACGAATCATATTACAGGTCTCATGGTATATCTGAGTATAGAAGATGGAATTAGTGATATTTTTTTGTTTATAAACTCCCCAGGCGGGTGGCTAATCTCAGGAATGGCTATTTTTGATACGATGCAAACGGTGACACCAGATATATATACAATATGCCTCGGAATAGCCGCCTCCATGGCGTCCTTCATTCTGCTTGGAGGAGAACCCACCAAGCGTATAGCATTCCCTCACGCGAGGATTATGCTTCACCAACCTGCTAGTGCTTATTATCGGGCAAGGACACCAGAATTTTTACTAGAAGTAGAAGAGTTACACAAAGTTCGCGAAATGATCACAAGGGTTTATGCAGTAAGAACAGGCAAGCCTTTTTGGGTTGTATCCGAAGACATGGAAAGGGATGTTTTTATGTCAGCAGACGAAGCCAAAGCTTATGGACTTGTCGATATTGTAGGGGATGAAATGATTGACAAGCACTGCGATACTGATCCAGTGTGGTTTCCAGAAATGTTTAAGGATTGGTAGTGTCCGGATTTCTTGTAAAGTTATTTCACAGCTAAATTCGTGTTTTCCTCGATTTAATAGAAAATAGAAAGACTTCATGATGAGCAATCATCAGGTTAAGATGGATCTAAACCAATCCATTTTTTTCTATATACATACAACATGCCGACGGTTAAACAACTTATTAGAAACGCAAGACAGCCAATACGAAATGCTCGAAAAACGGCCGCGCTTAAAGGATGCCCTCAGCGTCGAGGAACATGTGCTAGGGTGTATGTGCGACTCGTTCAGATCATGACTTCAAACAAATATAAAAAAAATTGAAGTATCCATGATTAGTACCAATGAATAGGATATAGCTTCTCTATCCTAGATTTCTATGGTATATGGAATTTATGGTTTCCTTTGGTGCAAATCCAATTATCTAAATTGGAAATAAGAAGCAATTCTCCCATTGGTAGCAAATGGTTATCCATTAAGCGGAGGAAATAGTAATAAAAAGAAAAAGGCTTATGCTCCTTTATCTTAAAAGAACGGACTAACAGGGTCAGCTACTTAGCCAACTTTCATAATTAAATACCGTCACTGTATGGATAACTCTTATTGTGAAAAGAGCTATTTACTCTATAATGGATAGGTAGAGCCAAAGAATGTGGACTATACAAGTTCGCAATACCTTTTGATGAAAGAAAGGGCTCCGGTGTATAGAGAGGGCCTCACCGTTTAAAAGGGAACCATAGAAACGATGGAACCCACTATTTTTTTTAGTATTATTAGAATGAATTTGTTATTTCGTATAGAAATAACTGAACGGAGTGGAATAAAAAATCGTGGTTGGGAAGGTTACTATAGCAAAAGCCATTGGAATTAATATTTTATATATCGGAATAATTAGTTTTGTTATTAATGAGAAAAAGGGTGGCTAAAAGAAGAGAAATCATTAGTTATTCATTAAGGTTAATTTGATTCAATGACCAGAGTTCCGCGAGGATATATAGCCCGGAGACGACGAACAAAAATGCGTTCATTTGCCTCAAACTTTAGAGGGGCTCATTTAAGACTTAATCGAATGATTACCCAACAGGTAAAAAGAGCTTTTGTTTCCTCTCATCGAGATAGAGGTAGGCAAAAGAGGGATTTTCGTCGTTTGTGGATCACTCGGATAAACGCAGCAACGCGGGTATATAAAGTATTCGATAGTTATAGTAAATTAATACACAACCTGTACAAGAAGAAATTGATTCTTAATCGTAAAATGCTTGCACAAGTAGCTGTATCAAATCCAAATAATCTTTACACGATTTCCAATAAAATAAAGATCATCAATTAAAGGTATAAATAAAGTAATATACTGGAATAATAAAAGATGAATTCCCGGAGAGGGAACTCCGGGAAGATACAATAAATTAAGATTAAGTGGTAGGAATCAACGAGCTGGATTACTTTCTTTATAATATATATAGGTCTGGCCCTTTCGAATTCGAATAAAACATCAACAATCGGAACTTAAGTTCCGGTTGTTGTTTCTTAAATTTTGGTTGTTGTTTCTTAAGTTTCGATTGGAATTGTACTTTTGCGTTAATTGAGGAATATGTCTATTTTTTCTGGGTCTAGAACCTGTAATTATTGAAATTGACTGGGCTTGAAATTGCTTTTCGTTCTCATAGTTACGAAACGGTAAGAAAGATAAAATACGAGCCTGTTTTATAGCAAGAGTAATTAATCGTTGTTGTTTCAAGGTTAATCTATTTATTCGTCTCGATAATATTTTTCCTTGTTCACTAATAAATCTATTAATTAAACTCATGTTTCTATAATCAATTCGATCTCCCGGGCCAATCCGGGGACGCCTACGAAAAGGTTGTTTAGATTTACGAAAAGGTTGCTTGAATTTACGAAAAGTTTGCTTGGATTTACGAAAGGGTTGCTTGGATTTATTAAAAGTTTGCTTGGATTTACTAAAGGGTTGCTTAGATTTAAGAAAAGGTTGTTTAGATGTATACATGATTTATTCCTTATTTAAAATTTGAAAATTTGAAAATTCACTTCTTTATTTTATTAATTTAGGATCCAGAAGAAGTAGTTTTTCTTTGATCCATATCTTATTTGATTCATATTATAGTATATGAATACCCTCTATACATATGAAATAATATCTACCGGAAATCAGATGAGTTGATTTGTATTTTGTATTCTATACTATGTTTTCTTTATATATTAAATATGAAGTTCTTACTCTTTCTGTTGTTTGGAAAGATCAAACACACGATGTTCCTATTTCTTTATTTCGTGATGAGTCGTATGCTTGCGACAATAACGACAAAATTTTTTGAATTCTAATTGTCCGGGTGTATTGTGGCGATTCTTTTGAGTACTATATCTAGAAATCCCCGTCGATTCCTCATTGGCACCTTTTCGAACACAACTGATGCATTCCAAAATAACTCTGATTCTAACATCTTTTCCCTTGGCCATGAACCTCCTTTTCTTTTTGGATTGACTTAACTTAATTCTTCTACTTATTCTTTTATTCTTCTATTTTGAATCCGAAGAAGAAGAATAAAATTCATTAGAATAATTTTTTTTTATTCTTTAATTAAGTAATAAAAAATAGAGAAATAATTAAAGAATACAATCCTTGTCGAATTAGCAAAGATTTTGGTTCGAAATCCTTTCATTTAATTAGCCAGCCCCGCCTTTTCTATGCTCTGATTTCTGAGGCCTTATTTAGCTTGGGTACCCCTTTAAATTGAATTTCTATTTTCAAAAATGGGGTTTACCAAATTTTTAATGACTCTGAGGTTCAACCCAATCCATCTTTTCTTTCTTTTTCCTTCCGATACTAAAAAAAGATTGAAAAGGATCAAATTTTGTCATATCACGAAGAAATCTATCCCTCCCATAGCAATAACTAGAATTAAAAAAAAGGGAATGACAAAGCATCTGGGAATAAACGATTAATTTCTATCAATAAACCTGCTAAAGCACCAAACCATAGAGTACTTAGCACGGGTGCTACAGAGAGATATGTTTTTATATCCCGCATTGAAAATCCTCCTTCCTTGTTGGAATACATATATGATCATAAACTCTTGCCCAAGATTGTTATGCTATATATAAAATGAACCATATCGACGAAATTTTCCTATCCCTAAAAAAGAAAAAGATGACCCCTTCTTCCTATATATTACCAAGGAAAAGTAATCCTTCTTTTATAGGCGAAATTATATTGGATTTTATATGTATATAATTCCTTAATTATATGAGACCAAAAAGAAGAAATGACACGAGGGTTCTATATATAGATAGAGAAAGAAAGAAGAAGAAAATTATGCATGTGGAAAAGAAGACAGGAATTGTGTACAATGGCATTGTACAACAATTTAATTTGGAAAAGGGATGTAGCGCAGCTTGGTAGCGCGTTTGTTTTGGGTACAAAATGTCACAGGTTCAAATCCTGTCATCCCTACCTATTACTTCTTTCTTCTTTATAGGCAGTAGCGACGAGATCAATTAAAGTAAAGTGGGTATAACTTGAATTTGTGGAGACTATACGTACGTGAGATACATTAGGAATAGAAAAAGATTTTCTTTTTGAATGAATGAAAGCGCTCTTAGTTCAGTTCGGTAGAACGCGGGTCTCCAAAACCCGATGTCGTAGGTTCAAATCCTACAGAGCGTGATTCCATCTATTTTATGTCGAAGCAGAGTAAAATAACTTAACAAAATTGAATTGTAACTCCAATTTCAATTTGACCTCCTCTCTGGTCTGGAGGAGGTCAATCAAAAAAAAAAAATGACTCAATCAAAGATCCAACTGATCCCCACGCCTGTATTGCAAATACGCAGTCACGAATAATCCCGCTAAAGTAATAGGAATTAGGCCTAAGACGATTCCAAATAGAAAAACTTCAATCATTTCGATTTGTTCGAGGGGATAAAAAAAGAGGTACGATCTATCCCTAAATAGTACTCTAAATTATCCACGAATCTCAATGACCAAGAAAAGAATTCCTAATTAGTCTGGAAAAGAGTCGTAGAATGCCAGGAATCCCAAAGAAAGATTTTTCTTTTCTGAATTATAATTATTCAGTCAATTCAAATAAGGCGTATCTTGTTCAAGCCAATAAATAGAGCTGGGGTTATAGTTAAAGCAGCCAGTAGAAAACCAAAATAACTAGTTAAAGTAAGCATGAAAGAGTTAAATTCCATTTATTTTTTTTTACTACACTACATATGTTGGTAAAGCATTTACCTAAGTTATGGAAAATTCATAATTCATCAGTTATTTTAGATAATACTAAAAAACAAGATAGAGTAAGATACAGAAGTGTAAAAGAAAGTGGATTCATCAGATGATACATGAGTCCCTAATTCCGAATCAAGAGATTTGTTGTGGAATTTGTCAATTGAGTAAAGTAATAATATTAAGAACTAGATCATCTAACCCCATTGAATGAAAAAAAGAAATTCAATTTTCAGGGAAATTTTTGAATAAGAGATAAATAAACAATTGAATTTGAAAAAAAAAACTTCTTTCTATTTTGGATAATTTCTTTTTCAATAGGACCCTCTTTTTGGAGTGAACGATCGAATATTCCCCTATTCCTTCTTATTTTAACTGATTGTATTCCATATGGAATAAGAGGAGAACAAAAGCATTCCACGACCTGCCAAGGGGCTGTTAAAAAAAAAAAAAAAAGAAAGCTCTTCCTTGAATTTACTTTATTTTTATTCCTTTTTCGAACTCCAACCAAAGTAGATTCGAAGACGAGTCACTTCAATTATCCTTTTAAGTTCTATTCTATCTTCTGTCTTTCCCTATTTCATCTCGTAAAGTTCCGCGCTCGCAGTTTGGTCAAGAAAGTTAGACCTAATCCAACAAACAATACAAGGATGAATTACGAATTATGAAAGGATAGATTTCACATATACTTGTCCTTGTATTGTGTCAGTATGAGAATATCCTTCCTAAATTATTTATCCAAACCTATTGATCATTAACTTAGATTTTCCCAAGATTTTGGCTGCTATTCCGAATTACTCTATTATTCCGAAGCCAATGAAAAGTAAGTAGAACCTACAAAAATGGGGTTTTCTATTGATGCCTTGAATAACATATAGCTTACCTATAGACAAAAAAAAAATAAAAAAGTAATTATGTTTCGGAACCAGGCAAAACCAGATTGCTGTGCCATAGGAAGGATAGCTATACTAATTCGGTATACTCAAAATACACCTTTGGTACAAAATTGACAATCTCACAAGGATGAAATATCAGTAATTTTCTATTTACTGGTCGATCCCATCTTTTACGGAATCAATTCCTTTTTTGAATGTACAAAAATTTTGGGAGTTCAGCATGTCTGGAAGCACGGGAGAACGTTCTTTTGCTGATATTATTACCAGTATTCGATACTGGGTTATTCATAGCATTACTATACCTTCCCTATTCATTGCGGGTTGGTTATTTGTCAGTACGGGTTTAGCTTATGACGTGTTTGGAAGTCCTAGGCCAAACGAGTATTTCACGGAAAGCCGACAAGGAATTCCGTTAATAACCGACCGTTTTGATTCTTTAGAACAACTCGATGAATTTAGTAGATCCTTTTAGGAGGCCCTCAATGACCATAGATCGAACCTATCCTATTTTTACAGTGCGATGGCTGGCTATTCACGGACTAGCTGTACCTACTGTTTTTTTCTTGGGATCAATATCAGCAATGCAGTTCATCCAACGATAAAACAAATTCCAACTATAGAACTATGACACAATCAAACCCGAATGAACAAAATGTTGAATTGAATCGTACCAGTCTATACTGGGGTTTATTACTCATTTTTGTACTTGCTGTTTTATTTTCCAATTACTTCTTCAATTGAGAGAAAGAAAGAGACTAATAAGAATTCTCTTATCCCATTTGGAAGGATACCATCCTTATAACTACCCATGACTGTTTTTGTCTCTAGCATGACCAATTGATAAAATGTGGAGGAAAGTAGGGGAAATGGCCGATACTACTGGAAGAATTCCTCTTTGGCTGATAGGTACTGTAGCTGGTATTGCTGTGATTGGTTTAGTAGGTGTTTTCTTTTATGGTTCATATTCTGGATTGGGTTCATCTCTATAGTAATCGGAGGGACCAGATTGTAAACATGAAAAAGTAGGAGCTTAGCGGGTCCTTACCCCCCTTTATCTGATTAGAGCGGAAAGGACCCGCGGAATTTTTATTTTACTCTTATAACGCGAATTGAATCTATTCGATTCACTCTTATGAAGCAACAAGAAAAAGAGATCACTCGAGGATCCAATATCTTATTCCACGAAGGAAGTATCCTGAAAATCCTTGATTTAGTTTCGAGTAATAAACTAATAAAACCTTAATCAAAACTATTCAACTAGCCTAAAAATAAAAAAACCTTCAATGGAAGAGTTTACTTTTTTTTTGCAAAATTTCTGTAAATTTGAAGTTGAACTTAATTAAACAAGCCAAGCAATTTGCTCACAATCACAAGAAATTTTTCCCCCGCCATATTTTCTTCCCCTCTGTTTGTCCACTACCTCGGCTAAACCTAAGCAAAAGAAAAAGAGGTCCAAGAGACAGACCCGAATAAAGAAGAAATAGTAATCTTTGACGAATTAGGAAGAAAAAGGATTCTTATTTTGATACAAGAAGAATCGGCACAAGAAAAAGGCTTTTTCTTGTGCCGAATAGACGATTAAGAAGACCTGCAATCCCTCCGAAAAAGAAGAAATTTTAATTTGATTGTTCTCGCCTTTGCCTTGGATTCTCTTCTTTTGCATGGGATATAAATAAGGAATTCCAGACATCTCATAAACAAAAAGCAGTCTAAACAAAAAAAGGATTTCCAAAATAGATCATAGATAATTCTAGCAATTGCCAATAAATCGAGGCTTTTTACCAACTTGATGGTAAGAAATCCCGGGACCTAGAAATTCATTTCGTACAATTGAACCTTTTCAAACTGTTTCTTTTTGAGAACCAAAAAAACTTGTGCCAAAATAACGGATGCGAAGAAGAACAAAAGGCCTTGGACACGTAATGGATCCTGAAGCACGATTTCTGCGTCCCCCTGACCAAAACCTCCCACATTAGGATTGCTTGTTAATGGTTGATCAAGCTTGATGGATTCCCCCTCTGAAACAAGAAGTTCTGGTCCGGGAGGTATAATATCAATCACTTGGCGTCCATCTGATGCATCAACTATGGATATTTCATACCCCCCCTTTTCTTTACGTAGTATTTTTCTTACTATACCTGTTGACGTAGCATTATAGACTGTATTGTTACTCTTGCTACCATCAGGATAGATCTGTCCTCTTCCTCGGTTTCCCCCTACATATATGGGATATTTTAAGAAATGAGCATCTTTCTTCGTAGCAGGATCAGGGGAAAGAATGGGAAAGACAATTTCACTATATTTCTTACCGGGAACAGGGCCTATCACAAGAATGTTTTTTTTATCGGGACGATAACTCTGAAAAGCAAGATTTCCTATCTTTTCTTTTAACTCAGGGGAAATACGATCGGGCGGCGCTAATTCGAATCCCTCGGGCAAAATAAGAACAGCACCTACATTCAACCCTCCCTTTTTTCCATTAGCAAGAACTTGTTTCAATTGCATATCATAAGGAATTCGAAGAACTGCTTCAAATACAGTATCGGGAAGCACAGCTTGGGGAACTTCAATATCGACGGGCTTGCTAGCTAAATGGCAATTGGCACATACAATTCGTCCAGTTGCTTCTCGTGGGTTTTCATAACCCTGCTGCGCAAAAATGGGATATGCATTTGAAATAGATGTCCGAGTTATTACGTATATCATGATCGATACAGAAATCGATCGAGTTATCTGTTCCTTTACCCAAGAAAAAGTATTTCTATTTTCCATGTCCAATCGCAGATCCCAGAATTTCTACAATAAATTAGATAGGTAGCTAAGCTAATCTAGTTCCCTATACACGAATCTGTTGTCATTCTACTGCAACAGTTGTACTGCAATGATGAATACCTTAAAGTAGGTATAAATAGAAAGAATTTTGCTAAAATGGAAAAGGGCTTTCTTTCTAAAAAAAGATGCTTGCTAATTTGATTAATATTAATATCGGGAGATCAAATGAATTTATGCTTCACTAATTGAATGATAAATGACTACAAGCGAAGGAGATAGACGATTTAAACAAAAAAAGACCCAAAATTTCAAACATGTATCTAGAATTACTGGAAAACTACAAACAAAAATAGTGAAAATAAGCTCGTTAGGAGCCCATCCAAAATCGTTGTAGACCCAACGAATTACTAGTTCCCAACCACGGGTGGAGTGAAATCCAACAAAAAAATCAGTAACTAAAAGAATAAAAAAAGCTTTTATTGAGTCATTTAAATTATAGAAGAATTCCTGAACCCAAGAATTCAAAATGACAAGTTCCTCTTTACCCAGAAAAAAAGAACCACTTAGAATAGCCAAACAGATTATATTTGTCGAGAAATGCAAAATGGTATGGAGATGATCCTCATTATTTATTTTGACCCATTGTATTATTTCCTTGTGTATTCCTGTAGGAGGTTTTTGTACATGTGTCTTTAGTTTCCCTTTTATCATCTCGTCCAAGAGAGAAAGTTCTTCTAATTCTATGAATCTTTCTAGAATCCTTTTCTCTTGAATATCAGTTAAGAGAGTTTCGGATTGCCTGGTATTCCACCAATTCTTAATCCAAAGTTCCAGACATTTGTTAAATGAGGAAGAGACCCCCCAAGGCAAAAGTACGATAAATACAAGATATAGTAAAGAAGGCAATGCTTTCTTTTTTTTCATTTTTGATCTGTAAATGGAGTTGTTAATGAATATGCTTCATTCGCTGACTCTATTCCATTCCCTGACTCTATATGATGATATTTCTATTTCATGATATTTCTATTTCTTTGAAGCAAAAACTCTATAGGTTTGATACCCTGTATCTATTCTTCTTTTTTGTATATTAGTTATTAGTGGAATTTCAGTGCATTGGGTTCTTTCTTAGATCTAGATGGAATGAAATAGTGAAATAGAATAAAAAAAAAGCCCTTTCGGATGAAAAAGGAAGAATAGTATGCGATATATCTAACTTGGATAAAAAAAAATTAAAAGCAAATTTCTCTTATCCTCGTTTGTTCCTTCCTTTAGATAAATACTTAAAAATCCCCTTACAATAACAAATCCAATTTAGAAGGGACTTCCTCCCTGTGTTGAGAAAACTTTTCTTCTTCCAATTCTTCTTTTCTTCATTCAACTCAGTTCAAAAAAGATACCTCAAAATACTTCAATTGGTACGCGCAAGAAATAGGCCAATTCGGCAGCTTTTTGTTCAATTTCTCGTGGAGTAAAAAATTTATCATCAGTACGAGTCAAGGGAATGATCCCCTGGCCCCGGATTTCCATATAAAGAATACGACGAGGATAAAGACCCTCTTTAACCTGAATTCTAATTGATTGGATATCCCGCATAAGGAATCGAAGGAAGACGCGACGTTTTATTCCAGGGAATCCCCAACGAAAAATGCACACTATTCCCTCTTTTCTATCGAATCGGTCATAACCACTACCTACATTCCACAAAATAGTACACCACAAGTAGGAGCTAATGAATAGGCCTGCGATTCCGTAGAAAGACATCACGACCCCCTGCGGAAAAAAAAGAATTTCTTGAGATGGAAGTATAGATATAATATTCTTACCAAGATAACTGGAAATCCCAACCGATAAGAATCCTAGTGAACCTAGAAAAAGAATACAGGCCCAGAAAAAATTACCCCTTTTTCGAGAACCTTTTAGAAGTTCTACCCATATGTGTTCTGATCGCCAATTCATATTAGATATACTAAATCCAGCAGCGGTCGATTGAAATTGAGAGAATAAGCTAAATAATTTTGACTTTACTTTTTTTGATTCTGAAATCGCCTTCAGCAACTAGTACTCCTGTGAAATAATAGGTTAGATACATTGACTTTCTATTCAAAAAATATTCGTTGATTCAATTAAAATAAATAAAATAAAACTCGCTATACCTGGCTCTGCATATTCATGCATTTATGCTCGTAGCCTATATCCGCATCCATAACCGTTTTTCATTTGTGTGTAGAAAGTGTGTGTAGAAAAAGCCACATACCCTACCATATTATATTACTTACACTAAAAAATACTAGACAATCTTATTTTTTTGCACATAAAGAAATAAAGAAGTCATTGCAATTGCCGGAAATACTAAGCCTACTAAAGGCACGAAAATAGAAGGTAAGTTTAAATCCGTCATGGAATAGGTGTCTCAATTCAAATTTACTATTTCTATCTAGTCGAAAAATATCTTAAGATTCTTATGATATAATTAAGTATATCTATTATAAGGAATATTGACTATTGTATTGTATTTTTTATTTTTAGTTTGAAAAATATTCTGTAAAAAAAATGAAAGGATAATAAGAAAATTCCAAAAAAGGAGAACTAATTAAAAAGATTTTATTTTGATTTTCCCATCCTCATGGCCTTTCTATCTTTCTAATCTAATTTGAAATTGGATTCAAAAGAAAGCGGTTAGAATTTACTTCCTGCATACATACTTCTCTAGAAGCGCATACAATAATGCGTGGTAAAGGCGGAAAAATAGTATATTCAATCAAAATCAAAGGGCAAATTATCTTACCTACTATAGATCCCCTACTACCCTCTTAGACTTTAAAAGGCGATATACCACCCAAAGAAAGGGTATGAAAATGCCGGGTGGAGTTAGCTTTTCGACGAAGACCTGTCCCGTGCAGCGAAGCCCTGTTAGTAAGACCCCCCGCAATAATGGATTATAGAAGAATATTATTCCAAATACTCCTCTGGACGCATATAGTAGCATTGCGATTCCGAATCTTTTTTATTTATGAATATGAACAGAAAAAATTCATTGTATCGTTGGGTCGGAGCGGAGGTTTGGTCCAGAAAAATTAGAAACAAAACGTCTACTCTACCGCATTGAAGTCTATAGCGCTGTATTTCCACGAAAGTATAATTCTTACCATCAGGATACGATCCTTTCTTTTGAACTAAACGTCTCTACGATGGGTCCAGGTTCTATGTCCAATCCCAAATCAAGGATTTCTCGCTCTTGATCGGAGTCATAAACTAAAAAAAAACTACCTTTTTATCCTTTTTCTCAAGGTTATAGAAAACTTCCTTATCTAGTTCTAGCATTTTGAAAAAAAAAAAATGCTTCTTTTTTTACACACAGTTCGAGTCACTTGTTGACTCACGATTACGCCTGTTAAAAGTTTCAAACGTCCTCTTTTTTGAAATTGAAAGAGAGTCCTATAAAAAGGTCTAACTTCCAAACTATGTCTTTTTTCATTCATTCTCCTTTAGTTTTTTTCTCTATCTAGAAGTGGAATAGAATAACCCGGTTGAAGGGTAATGATCATACGTCTGTAATGCATTGTATGGCCCAGAATAGGTCCTATTCTTCTACCTTTTCCAGGTAGTCGATGGCTATTCACAGCTACCACCTTAACACCAAAGAAGAGTTCGACCCAATGCTTTATTTCTGTCTTAGTGAATCCCGATTCGACATTAAAAGTATATTGATTCTTTCCCAATAAACGAAGACTTTTTTCTGTAAATACTGCGTATTTGATTCCATTATCATTATCATATGATAATACTATATTTTATTATTTTATTATTTTATTTGTATTTCTTTATTGTATTATACCTTAATATATATATTCTAGATATATAGAATAGACGAATCTCAATTTGTCAAGTCTCATGATCATATCATGATCTATTTTTATTCGGCTCAATCTTTTTTTTCTAAAAAAGATTGAGCCGAGTTTAATTGCAATCAATTAGAAGAATAAAGAAGAATTACTGCATTTCATAACTGATTTTTTTCTCTTTTTATTTCGTTTCTTTTTTATTTATACCTTCTTTATCTTTAGTTTTATCTAGTTAATCAATAGTATCTACCGGCTCGAACTCGAATTTGATCGCCTTCCATACTTCACAAGCTGCGGCTAGTTCAGGACTCCATTTGCAAGCTGCTCGGATAATTTCATTACCTTCGCGAGCAAGATCGCGCCCTTCGTTACGAGCTTGTACACAGGCTTCTAAAGCCACTCGATTAGCTGCTGCACCAGGTGCATTTCCCCAAGGATGTCCTAAAGTTCCTCCACCAAATTGTAATACAGAATCGTCCCCAAAGATTTCGGTCAGAGCTGGCATATGCCAAACATGAATACCACCTGAAGCTACCGGTATAACACCTGGCATGGATACCCAGTCCTGAGTGAAAAAGATACCGCGAGCACGATCTTTTTCAATAAAATCATCGCGCAATAAATCAACAAAACCTAAAGTCATTTCGCGTTCCCCTTCTAACTTACCTACTACTGTACCGGAGTGGATATGATCTCCCCCAGACATACGCAATGCTTTAGCTAATACACGGAAATGCATACCATGATTTTTCTGTCTATCAATAACTGCATGCATTGCACGGTGAATGTGAAGAAGTAGGCCATTGTCGCGGCAATAATGAGCCAAAGTAGTATTTGCGGTGAATCCCCCAGTTAAGTAGTCATGCATTACAATAGGAACCCCTAATTCTCTTGCAAATACAGCTCTCTTAATCATTTCTTCACATGTACCCGCAGTCGCATTCAAGTAATGCCCCTTGATTTCACCGGTTTCGGCCTGTGATTTATAAATAGCTTCGGCACAAAAGACAAAACGGTCTCTCCAGCGCATAAATGGTTGTGAGTTTACGTTTTCATCATCTTTGGTAAAATCAAGTCCACCACGTAGACACTCATAACACGCTCTACCATAATTTTTTGCGGATAATCCCAATTTTGGTTTAATAGTACATCCCAATAAAGGACGACCGTACTTGTTCAACTTATCTCTTTCAACTTGGATACCATGAGGCGGGCCTTGGAAAGTTTTTGAATAAGTAGGGGGAATTCGTAGATCCTCCAAACGTAGAGCACGTAGGGCTTTGAAACCAAATACGTTACCTACAATGGAAGTAAACATGTTAGTAACGGAACCCTCTTCAAATAGGTCTAATGGATAAGCTACATAACAGATCCATTGGTTGTCTTCCCCAGCAACAGGCTCGATGTGATAGCATCGTCCTTTGTAACGATCAAGACTGGTAAGTCCATCAGTCCAAACAGTTGTCCATGTACCAGTAGAAGATTCGGCAGCTACTGCAGCCCCTGCTTCTTCGGGCGGAACCCCAGGCTGAGGACTTACTCGGAATGCTGCCAAGATATCAGTATCCTTAGTTTCATACTCTGGGGTGTAGTAAGTCAATTTATAATCTTTAACACCAGCTTGAAATCCAACACCTGCTTTAGTTTCTGTTTGTGGTGACATAAGTCCCTCCCTATAACTCTTGAATTAAGAATTCTCACAATAACAGGGTCTACTCGATGTTAATTAGGCGTAAATGAAACTTTAGCAAAAATCTCGTAAAACAAAAAGGATATTCAATTAATATAATATCAACTCATTAAAGAAAATTGAGGGCATGCTTAGGTTAATGAATATGTTTCATTCATATATAATGCGTACACCCTGTGTATGTTCTATCCTATAGGAATTCCAATATAGGAATTCGATAGGAATTGAGTTGTTGTTATGGTAAGTTAACACGGTTCGTTATTAAACCATGGATTTGATTTACCAAATCCATAATTATTGTATACTCTTTGATAGATATAGCGCAACCCAAATTAATTCCTAATCCTTATTTTACAAGTTCTTAATAGTTCTCTTTTCTTATTTTGAATGCAAATACCTAACTAAATACTAATAAAATTCTTTGTTGACAGCAATCTATGCTTCACAGTAGTATATATTTTGTATATCGAAGTCCTAGATAGGAAAGTAGAGTAGGCACAGATCCTCCACAAAAGGCAAAATGTATATGAAAAAAAAGATTGATTGAACTTTCCAATGGACTCATTCCATGAGTAAACGATTGAATGGGATTCGCTTGGGCAACGAAATCAAGTCCTGGTCCCCTTTTCTCTCTTATTGAATTAACTAATTCATTTCCTTTTTACTTTTGGATTTTTTTTGATTTGATTTGGCATTATTCAACAATAAAAAAAGAAAAATTTCGACAAATTCCTTTTTTTTAATTATGTGATAATTATGAGAACCAATCCTACTACTTCTCCTCCCGGGGTTTCCACAATTGAAGAAAAAAGTACAGGTCGTATCGATCAAATTATTGGACCCGTGCTGGATGTCACTTTTCCCCCAGGCAAGTTACCTTATATTTATAACGCTTTGGTAGTCCAGAGTAGAGACACTGCCGATAAGCAAATTAATGTGACTTGTGAGGTACAACAATTATTAGGAAATAATCGAGTTAGAGCTGTAGCTATGAGTGCTACGGACGGGTTGATGAGAGGAATGGAAGTGATTGACACGGGAGCTCCTCTCAGTGTTCCGGTCGGTGGAGCTACTCTCGGACGAATTTTCAACGTTCTTGGGGAGCCTGTTGACAATTTGGGTCCTGTAGATAGTAGTGCAACGTTCCCTATTCATAGATCTGCGCCTGCCTTTATCGAGTTAGATACGAAATTATCCATCTTTGAAACAGGTATTAAGGTCGTCGATCTTTTAGCTCCTTATCGACGTGGAGGAAAAATAGGACTATTTGGGGGGGCTGGAGTAGGTAAAACAGTACTGATCATGGAATTAATCAATAACATTGCTAAAGCTCATGGGGGCGTATCCGTATTCGGTGGAGTAGGGGAACGGACTCGTGAAGGAAATGATCTTTATATGGAAATGAAGGAATCCGGAGTAATTAATGAAAAAAATATTGAGGAATCAAAGGTAGCTCTAGTCTATGGCCAAATGAATGAACCACCGGGAGCTCGTATGAGAGTTGGTTTAACTGCCCTAACTATGGCGGAATATTTCCGAGATGTTAATAAGCAAGACGTGCTTTTATTTATCGATAATATCTTTCGTTTTGTTCAAGCAGGATCAGAGGTATCCGCTTTATTAGGGAGAATGCCCTCCGCAGTGGGTTATCAACCTACTCTTAGTACAGAAATGGGTTCTTTGCAAGAAAGAATTGCTTCTACTAAAAAGGGATCTATAACTTCGATTCAAGCAGTTTATGTACCTGCAGACGATTTGACCGACCCTGCCCCTGCCACAACATTTGCACATTTGGATGCTACTACCGTACTTTCCAGAGGATTAGCTTCCAAGGGTATTTATCCAGCAGTAGATCCTTTAGATTCAACCTCGACTATGTTACAGCCTCGGATCGTTGGCAACGAACATTATGAAACTGCGCAAAGAGTTAAGGAAACTTTACAACGTTACAAAGAACTTCAGGACATTATCGCAATTCTTGGCTTGGATGAATTATCGGAAGAGGATCGTTTAACTGTAGCAAGAGCAAGAAAAATTGAGCGTTTCTTATCACAACCGTTCTTTGTGGCAGAAGTTTTTACTGGTTCTCCAGGAAAGTATGTTGCTCTTGCGGAAACTATTAGGGGATTTCAACTAATCCTTTCCGGAGAATTAGACGGCCTACCTGAACAGGCTTTTTATTTGGTGGGTAACATCGATGAAGCTAGCACGAAAGCTATAACCTTAGAAGAGGAGAACAAATCGAAGAAATGAAATTAAATCTTTATGTACTGACTCCTAAGCGAATTATTTGGGATTGTGAAGTGAAAGAAATCATTTTATCCACTAATAGTGGCCAAATTGGCGTATTACCAAACCACGCCCCCATTAACACAGCAGTAGATATGGGTCCTTTGAGAATACGCCTCCTCAACGACCAATGGTTAACAGCGATTCTGTGGAGCGGTTTTGCGAGAATAGTTAATAATGAGATCATCATTTTAGGAAATGATGCGGAACTGGGTAGTGATATTGATCCGGAAGAAGCTCAAAAGGCACTTGAAATAGCCGAAGCTAACTTGAGTAAAGCTGAGGGTACGAAAGATTTGGTTGAAGCGAAGCTCGCTCTCAGACGAGCTAGGATACGAATCGAGGCTGTCAATTGGATTCCCCCATCCAATTGAAGACAATCCAGTGGTTTATAGTTGATACAAAGAAAAAGGGAAGAGGGGTAGAAAAAGTTATTAGATAGCGAAGCGAAGTAAGTCCAATGCTATCTAGTAATTTTTCTACCTACTTACCTACTATTGGATTTGAACCAATGACTCCCGCCGTATGAAAGCAATACTCTAACCACTGAGTTAAGTAGGCAATTTATCACCACAAAGGAAGACCCATTACTTCGATCGATTATATATTGAATCCCTTTTCTAAGCAATACCGCTCTGTTATTGGTCTGTTATATACTAAATACTAAACTAAATACTAAACAGATACAGATCAAAGGGGTATCCTCTGGCATTAGAAAATATTCATCTTGACAAGAAATTATCTATATGTTAAGATATCTCTGATAAGGGCTATAGCTCAGTTCGGTAGAGCAACTCGTTTACACGTGCGCCAATGCTTTTCAAAGGAGCTTATTATGCAATGAACATAATCGATCTTATTGCAAAATCAATGTCTTACTTCATAGATTCGAGAGAATAGGAGAACAGTAGCCTGACAAACAGTCGGTTCAGTCCGATTCAGGTGCCAATTCAGGTGCCTAATCAAATAGAACCCTTATGGATTTGCTAGTTGATAAGGTAAATATCCAGCCCACTAAATGCTAGGCGTAATGAGGATAAGGGCCTCCAAAAAACTTCTTTTCGTTCTATGAACTTTAAGGTGTATGAAGTCTCATAGTTAACTCTTGCAGTGGAACGATAGAGACTCCATTTCACTTAGGTTGATTTAATTTAGACCGGAGGCAGACCTAAGTCAAGGTAATCCTCCTTTGAAACACTTTGGTATTGCTCCTAGATAGATCATAATACAAAAAATCAATCAGAGCACAGGGAGCCATCTCATTATCTTTCCGTAAAGAAAAACTATGGTGGACTAACTGATCTTTAAATCAGTTTATG
Organism: Triticum urartu; assembly: GCF_056163025.1. Lineage (NCBI taxonomy): Eukaryota > Viridiplantae > Streptophyta > Magnoliopsida > Poales > Poaceae > Triticum > Triticum urartu. The sequence continues at coordinate 2,641 of NW_028259688.1, read as the reverse complement.
AAAGAGCCCAATGCAAAAAAATGCATGTTGGGTCTTTGAAACAGTTCAAATCATTTCGATAATAATCCGTTTGATCTGTTTTACCGAGAAGGTCTACGGTTCGAATCCGTATAGCCCTAATATGCCCTTTTTTAGATTTTAGGATCTCTATCCTATGTTTTCTTTAGTTTAGTATAGTTTTCATTTTCTCATTAGTATTTGTTTATAGACTGGATAGGCGCCTGCGACATAGAATAGAGATAAAAGCATTACCAAAGGCTCATTCATCGAAAATCAAAATCATACAGACAGGAAAAGAAAAACGAATTTCTATCAAATCAATAGAAGAAAGGATCCTTTCCCTGATTTGAATCCCGTCCTCCTTCAAATAGGATATCTCTAGACTTCCCTATAATAACTGCAATGATTTTATCCATTTTGCGAATTCCTACTTTGTTTTAAGTATATTTATTACTTTGTTTATAGATACATTATGTAAATTGATCAACTTTAAATAGAAAAAATAAAGTAAAGAGTAAATAAGAAAACAGAATATTCTGTCTCATAGTTCTGAAATAGAGTTCTTTATTTTTATTTTATAGTATTACTTCTCATTAATTATACTGCATAGATTAGTCCTACTATCTTAATTAGGTTCTAATTTAGTAGTATTCTCATTTTTATTTAATAGTCTCTTATTATTTTATTATTAAATATTAAATAAAGGATAGAGCTATTCTTTTTTCTAGAGATTCTAGAGAAAGCGAGACAAAGTGAAACGAGAAAGTTTTCTTTATATAAGAATTAGATCTACATACACCATATCTAAATAGAATGGAAATCCAAAAGAAAGGGAGTTGGGATTCCATTGGATGAATCTTTAAAGAAGATGCAGCACAGAGGAAACAAAGGCTAAACTTAAACTAAGCGCTTTTGTTTGAACAAAAAAGATTCTTGTTTCACCGAGGAAAAGAGAGAAGTTCTGGATAAATTGACAATGCTGAATTGAATTGACTAATTTAAGTTCCGCCTATTCCACATTAATGGGAGTACATTATGTTTCTGCTTCACGAATATGATATTTTTTGGACATTTCTAATAATAGCAAGCCTTATTCCTATTTTGGCATTTTCGATTTCAGGACTTTTAGCCCCGGTTAGTGAAGGACCAGAGAAGCTTTCTAGTTATGAATCGGGTATAGAACCCATGGGAGGGGCTTGGGTACAATTCCGAATACGCTATTATATGTTTGCGCTCGTTTTTGTTGTTTTTGATGTGGAAACCGTCTTTCTATACCCTTGGGCAATGAGTTTCGACGTATTGGGTGTATCCGTTTTTATCGAAGCTTTGATTTTCGTGCTTATCTTAGTTGTTGGTTTAGTTTATGCATGGCGAAAAGGAGCCTTGGAATGGTCTTAACTGAATATTTAGACAAAAAAAAAGAAGGAAAAGATTCTATTGAGACAGTTATGAATTTGATTGAGTTTCCCTTACTTGACCAAACAAGTTCCAATTCTGTTATTTCAACTACACCAAATGATCTTTCGAATTGGTCAAGACTCTCCAGTTTATGGCCCCTTCTATACGGTACCAGTTGTTGTTTCATTGAATTTGCTTCATTAATAGGCTCACGATTCGACTTTGATCGTTATGGATTGGTACCAAGATCAAGTCCTAGGCAAGCAGACCTAATTTTAACAGCCGGTACGGTAACAATGAAAATGGCTCCCTCTTTAGTGAGATTATACGAGCAAATGCCTGAACCAAAATACGTCATTGCTATGGGAGCCTGTACTATTACAGGGGGAATGTTCAGTACGGATTCCTATAGTACTGTTCGGGAGTTGATAAGTTAATTCCTGTGGGATGTCTACTTGCCGGGCTGCCCACCTAAACCGGAGGCAGTTATAGATGCCCTAACAAAACTTCGTAAGAAGATATCGCGAGAAATAGTTGAGGATCAAACTCTATCTCAAAATAAAAATAGATGTTTTACTACCAGTCACAAGCTTTATGTTAGGCGCAGTACTCATACAGGAACTTATGAGCAAGAATTGCTCTATCAATCACCATCTACATTAGATATATCTTCTGAAACTTTTTTCAAATCCAAAAGTTCAGTACCTTCCTACAAATTAGTGAATTAGGAGAGGGGCTCTTTTGTGTAGAAAAATAAAAAGCAGGGCAATCTTTCAAACTTGCATCCGAAATGTGAAATATTTATACAAAGAGGGAGAGATGAAGACAATGCAGCAGGGTTGGTTATCTAATTGGCTAGTCAAACATGAGGTGGTTCATAGATCTTTGGGCTTTGATCACCGAGGAATAGAGACTTTACAAATAAAAGCAGGGGATTGGGATTCCATTGCTGTCATTTTATATGTATATGGTTACAATTATTTACGCTCCCAATGTGCTTATGATGTAGCACCCGGTGGATCTTTAGCTAGCGTGTATCATCTTACGAGAATACAATATGGTATAGATAATCCAGAAGAAGTCTGCATAAAAGTCTTTGCCCAAAAGGATAATCCTAGAATTCCGTCTGTCTTCTGGATTTGGAGAAGTGCCGATTTTCAAGAACGCGAATCTTATGATATGGTGGGAATCTCTTATGATAATCATCCGCGCCTTAAACGTATCCTAATGCCTGAAAGTTGGA
>NW_028259687.1:30000-31929 GCF_056163025.1 Triticum urartu | reverse complement strand
ATTAAGTATTCTCCTTTAGTTTTTTTCTCTATCTAGAAGTGGAATAGAATAACCCGGTTGAAGGGTAATGATCATACGTCTGTAATGCATTGTATGGCCCAGAATAGGTCCTATTCTTCTACCTTTTCCAGGTAGTCGATGGCTATTCACAGCTACCACCTTAACACCAAAGAAGAGTTCGACCCAATGCTTTATTTCTGTCTTAGTGAATCCCGATTCGACATTAAAAGTATATTGATTCTTTCCCAATAAACGAAGACTTTTTTCTGTAAATACTGCGTATTTGATTCCATCCATAAATCGACTTTCCCTCCTATGCTCTGAGTTCCAGTATCGATAAGAATTCGAGTTCTTATTGTTCTTATGTTATGGTATGAATATACCATACCAATTCGTTATGTATGGATGATGGATGAGATTCCATGGATAGAGAGCCAGTTCCAATAGACTTATGGAATGTTCCCGTTCGTGTGCATCCAGCAGGAATTGAACCCGCAAATTTACCAATTATGAGTTGGGCGCTTTAACCATTCAGCCATGGATGCTTAACAGGGATCATCGTACATCGTAAATAACCAATTTTCATATAGAAAGACATATCATAGAAAAATGAAATCGAAAATATTCCGAGATGGCAAATATTCGGAGATGACTATGAAAACACCTCTCTGGATCCTCGAATTGAAAGAGAGATTGAGAGGGATCAAGAATCCTAATTCTCGCTATTTGGAATGGATCCAATTCTATTGAGTCTGACTCATAGTGATCATTTCTCTTTAGCAAAGAATGACCTTGGTTATCAAAGGATTGAACAACCGGGATCCATTTACTTATGATACCTAGTTGGCATTGATAACAAGGATCTAATGAATTATGAGTTTAATAGATCCTCTTTAGCAGAAAGACGTATATTCCTTGCTCATTATCAGACAATCACTTATTCCCAAACCTCGTGTGGGACTAATCGTTTTCATTTACCATCTCATGGAAAACCCTTTTCGTTCCGCTTAGCCCTATCGGGTATTTTAGTGATAGGTTCTGTAGGAACTGGACGATCCTATTTGGTCAAATACCTAACGAAAAATTACGATTTTCCTTTCATTAAGGTACGAGGGCTTCTTATTCCACAAGAACGAAAGCACCTTTTCATTCTTTCATATACTAGGGGTTTTTACTTGGAAAAGACAATGTTCCATACTAAAGGATTCGGGTCCATAACCACGAGTTCCAGTGCACTAGATCTTGTAGCACTTAGCAACGAAGCCCTATCCATTAGTATTCCACATAAGAAATCCATTCTAGAAAAAAATACAATTAGATTAGCTCTTCATAGACAAACTTGGGGTTTGCGAGCCAAGGTAAGATCGGCTCGGGATCATGGGACCCTTTTCTATCAGATAGGAGGGGCTCTTGTACAAAATAGACTTACTAAGTAATAACCCCATAGAATCTATCTATATAAAGATAAAGAGGCAATCGTGTCAGGAAGCGGGTTTTTCTTTGGCCAAAAGGTACTTCGAACTTGGAACGAGCATGAAGAGATTAACGAGACTTCTTTCTCTTTTGAGTTTTTCTGGCGGACCTGCCGCGCAAGATCTTTGGTCTTCCCCTGGAACCGATGAAAAAAAGTGGATCGCTTCTTATGTACTCGCTCAGAATGATTCTTCTCTATCTATAGTTCATGGCCTATTAGAAGTAGAAGGTGCTCTGGTGCAATCCTTACCGACAGAAAAAGATTGCAGTCAGGTTGATAATAGTCGAGTGACATTACTTCGTCGGTCCGAACTAAGGAATCTGTTAGAAATGTTTTGAAATGGATATTGTTCTCTCTTTGATCAGGGATTGCTATATGAAAAGAAGTGGAGTTTGAAAAAGGGAACGGAATGCTCAAACCGGAACTGCTAGAGGAACGAATTTTCAATAGCATAA
>NW_028259687.1:0-12500 GCF_056163025.1 Triticum urartu | reverse complement strand
AACCGAACTATTATACAATACTTACCTTATGTAACAAGGTGGGATTATTTAGCTACTATGTTTACAGAAGCAATAACAGTAAATGCACCAGAATTCTTGGAGAATATTCAAATACCACAAAGAGCCAGCTATATTAGGGTAATTATGTTAGAATTAAGCCGGATAGCTTCTCACTTGCTATGGCTTGGACCTTTTATGGCGGATCTCGGCGCACAGACTCCTTTTTTCTATATTTTTAGAGAGAGAGAATTAATATATGATCTATTTGAAGCTGCTACAGGTATGCGAATGATGCACAATTACTTTCGCATCGGAGGAGTAGCCGCCGATCTACCTTATGGATGGATCGATAAATGTTTAGATTTCTGTGATTATTTTTTACGCGGAGTTGTTGAATATCAACAACTTATTACACAGAATCCAATTTTTTTAGAGCGAGTTGAAGGAGTAGGTTTTATTAGCGGAGAAGAAGCAGTAAATTGGGGCTTATCGGGACCGATGTTACGAGCTTCTGGAATACAATGGGATCTTCGTAAAGTAGATCCTTATGAGTCTTACAACCAATTTGATTGGAAAGTCCAATGGCAAAAAGAAGGGGATTCGTTAGCTCGCTATTTAGTACGAATTGGTGAAATGAGGGAATCCATCAAAATAATTCAACAAGCTGTAGAAAAAATTCCTGGAGGACCTTATGAAAATTTAGAAGTCCGACGCTTTAAGAAAGAAAATAATTCTGAATGGAATGATTTTGAGTATAAATTTCTTGGTAAAAAACCTTCGCCCAATTTTGAATTGTCAAGACAAGAGCTTTATGTAAGAGTAGAAGCCCCAAAAGGTGAATTAGGGATTTATCTAGTAGGAGATGATAGCCTTTTCCCCTGGAGATGGAAAATCCGTCCACCCGGGTTTATTAATTTGCAAATTCTTCCTCAGCTAGTTAAAAAAATGAAATTGGCTGATATCATGACGATATTAGGTAGTATAGATATCATTATGGGGGAAGTTGATCGTTGAAATGATAATAGATAGGGTAGAGGTAGAAACTATCAATTCTTTTTCGAAATTGGAATTATTAAAAGAAGTCTATGGACTGATATCGATTCTACCCATTTTGACCCTCCTTTTGGGAATAACAATAGAGGTACTCGTAATTGTGTGGTTAGAAAGAGAAATATCTGCGTCGATACAACAACGTATTGGTCCTGAATATGCTGGCCCCCTGGGCCTGCTTCAAGCTATAGCAGATGGGACTAAGCTACTTTTTAAAGAAGATATTCTGCCATCCCGAGGAGATATTTCTTTATTTAGCATTGGACCCTCTATAGCAGTCATATCAGTTTTATTAAGTTTTTTAGTTATCCCTTTGGGATATCATTTTGTTTTAGCCGATCTTAGTATTGGTGTTTTTTTATGGATTGCCATTTCAAGTATAGCTCCTATTGGTCTTCTTATGGCAGGATATAGCTCAAATAATAAATATTCTTTTTCAGGCGGTCTACGAGCTGCTGCTCAATCCATTAGTTATGAAATACCATTAACTTTTTGTGTGCTAGCAATATCTCTACGTGTGATTCGTTAAAATAGATCTTTTTCCTATAAAATCCATTAACTATTTATATTCCTTTTCTTATTTAGTATTTGGGTTGGTAAGTTAAACTAGATAGCTATATGAGTGAAACAAAACAGCTTATAAATTTGTAGTAAAAAGAAAAAATCTCATTTCCTACGTACAAGAAAAAAGTGGAAGTAAACATAAGCAGTGTAAACTCTTTATCCCAAGGTTGATATTTTTTAATTAGTCATCATATCTTGAAGCGGCCAAGAATAAAGGATTCACGATATGGAATTCCATTACTAGAATACTCCTAGTTATTACTATAACTTAATAATCCATAAGAAGAATCCACCAAAAGTTAGTGAAGGGTTAGGAACACTAAAGTACATAAAGGATTAGTAATGGAAAATCTAAAACATTAGAGATTTTTGCCCATAAAAGGAATCATAATAAGGACTTGCAATTTGTAGAAATTATCAAGTAGTACTTTCTTCGGATTCCGATCCAGAGTATGTTCCCATTCACTTGTTAAGGAAATGGCTATCAAGAACGAATTAACCCTTTATCCATTTTTTCTTTTTAAATACCCCCTCCCTGGGGAAAGAAGAATAGTAAAAAAGATATGGAGTGCACTAGAAAAAATTTTCATTATTTCCTTCCTCTATCCATATTCATGCAGAATTGCTCATGAACTAATACCCAACTCTTTCCATTTATTAATTGAATTCCTATAACAAGTAACAAGTGTTTTATTCCAAGATTAAGTTATTACTGAACAAAGAAAAATTTTCATTATATTATAAAGGATGAGATCAATTCGGAAGCGCTTTTTCTTATTCTAGCAGACGGAATTCCTTTGGTCTAATTTAGGACTTTCAAATCTATTTTATTTTATCTAATTCTATCTACGCCCCCGGGGCTAGGAACAAAACAGTCCTTTCCTTTTTCTGATCATAGAGAAGCCGTATGAAGCTAAGGTTTCATGTACGGTTTTGAAATAGCGGTGGGAACTGTGATGTTATCACCGACTATGATTATCTAACAGTTCAAGTACAGTTGATATAGTTGAAGCACAGTCAAAATACGGTTTTTTTGGATGGAATATTTGGCGTCAGCCTATAGGTTTTCTGGTTTTTTTAATTTCTTCTTTGGCAGAATGTGAAAGATTACCCTTTGATTTACCAGAAGCGGAGGAAGAATTAGTAGCAGGTTACCAAACTGAATATTCCGGTATCAAATATGGTTTATTTTATCTTGTTTCTTACCTAAATTTATTAGTTTCTTCTTTATTTGTAACAGTTCTCTACTTGGGCGGGTGGAATTTATCTATTCCCTATATATCCTTTTTTGATTTTTTCCAAATGAATAAAGCAGTTGGAATTTTGGAAATGACAATGGGTATATTTATTACATTAACTAAAGCTTATTTATTTCTCTTCATTTCTATCACAATAAGATGGACTTTACCGAGGATGAGAATGGATCAGTTATTAAATCTTGGATGGAAATTTCTTTTACCTATTTCCCTGGGCAATCTCTTATTAACAACCTCTTCTCAACTTGTTTCACTATAAATAAGATAATACAATAATAGTAAGAATATTTTCAACACAAAAGCTCTCTCAAACAAGAGAAAGAAACATATCTTTTTCATAGATATTTAGAATGAATATGTTCCCTATGGTAACTGGGTTCATGAGTTATGGTCAACAAACAATACGTGCTACAAGGTACATAGGTCAAAGTTTCATAACTACCTTATCCCACACAAATCGTTTACCTATAACGATTCACTACCCTTATGAAAAATCAATTACACCAGAGCGTTTCCGAGGGCGAATCCACTTTGAATTTGATAAATGTATTGCTTGTGAAGTATGTGTTCGCGTATGTCCGATAGATTTACCCGTTGTGGATTGGAGATTTGAAAAGGATATTAAAAGAAAACAATTGCTTAATTATAGTATTGATTTCGGAGTTTGTATATTTTGTGGCAATTGTGTTGAGTACTGTCCAACAAGCTGTTTATCAATGACTGAAGAATATGAACTTTCTACCTATGATCGTCATGAATTGAATTACAATCAAATTGCTTTAAGTCGGTTACCAATCTCCATAATGGGAGATTACACAATTCAAACAATTAGGAATTCGTCTGAAAGTAAAATAAACAAAGAAAAATCTTCGAATTCAAGAACGATTACTGATTACTAAACTTTGATTTTGTCTTTCTGTTATAAAAATCTAATAATTCTTTATTAAACTTTAAAATTAAACTATAAAGAAAAACGAAAAACTACTGCTTATTGGAAATTATTTCTTATTTTAAATCAGACTAGATTTTCGTGATATAATATAATTTATAACTATAAGTTTATACACAAAAAAATACCCTAATCCTTTTTTCCTTCCTTGAATCCTTTAGTTTTAGTCAGTTCATGAAAAATTTTATACTATTAATTTCTTTTTATCCATAATGGATTTACCTGGACCAATACATGAGATTCTTATGCTATTTGGGGGATTTGTTCTTCTACTAGGGGGTCTAGGAGTAGTATTACTTACCAACCCCATTTATTCTGCCTTTTCGCTGGGATTAGTTCTTGTTTGTATATCCTTATTCTATTTTTTATTAAATTCCTACTTTGTAGCTGTCGCACAACTTCTTATTTATGTGGGAGCCATAAATGTCTTGATCATATTCGCTGTAATGTTCGTAAATGGCTCAGAATGGTCTAAAGATAAGAATTATTGGACTATTGGAGATGGGTTCACTTCACTCGTTTGTATAACTATTGTTTTTTCACTAATGACTACTATCCCAGATACGTCGTGGTATGGAATTCTTTGGACTACAAGATCAAACCAAATAGTAGAACAGGGTCTCATAAATAATGTTCAACAAATTGGAATTCATTTAGCAACCGATTTTTATCTTCCGTTTGAACTCATTTCCATAATTCTTCTAGTTTCTTTAATAGGTGCAATTACTATGGCTCGGCAATAAGAAAACTTAGAAAAAGTACAAATTATAAGAATTGCAAATCTAAAATAAATAACTAAAGAATCACAATTTTGATTTAGTAAAATCCATCTACTGCCAACAAATACCTCCTTTTTTTTTTTTTTTTTTTTCTTTTGTTGTGTAATTGTTCTATTGTAATTAATTGAATCGGTTCAATTCTTGCCCTCATATTGAAATGAATCGAGATTGATAAGGAGTTAGTTAATGATGTTTGAGCATGTACTTTTTTTGAGTGTCTATTTATTTTCGATTGGTATCTATGGATTGATCACAAGCCGAAACATGGTTAGAGCTCTAATATGTCTTGAACTTATACTGAATTCAATTAATCTAAATCTCGTAACATTTTCTGATCTATTTGATAGTCGCCAATTAAAAGGAGATATTTTCGCAATTTTTGTTATAGCCCTTGCAGCTGCTGAAGCCGCTATTGGACTATCCATTCTTTCTTCCATCCATCGTAATAGGAAATCCACTCGTATCAATCAATCTAATTTATTGAATAATTAGACTTTTGAATAATTAGACATAGAATCCTCTAAACAAAGGCGCACATATTAAAATAAATAGAAATCAATACTATTTTCTTAGTATTATTTGAGAATATCCATTTTTTTTAGTAGATTATTGCATAGTATTCTTTTTCACTTAAATGAATTTTTGTATTTGTAATTCATTGATATTGCAATTTGAATATTGCAATAATTTATATTGAAAAGACGATAGCCAATTTATTGGCTAATTCGAATTCGTCTGTACAATTCGTAAAATTCTTTCTTATTTCTTATTTATTGTTGAAATCCAAAATTAAAGTCTCTTGGCTCTCTTCACGCTTTCTCACAAACAGATTAAAAAATAGATTTTTTTTTTTGAAGTTTGGATAAACCATTGCTTCGTCTGGTGTCTACAATACATATGACTCATTATAGTACTAATTTCATTTTTACCAGATCGAAAAATTTTATGTTGAAAAGAAAAATTTATAGATCCAATGTCACATTCCGTAAAAATTTACGATACATGTATAGGATGCACTCAATGTGTACGAGCTTGTCCAACAGATGTATTAGAAATGATACCCTGGGATGGATGTAAAGCCAAGCAAATTGCTTCCGCGCCGAGAACCGAAGATTGTGTGGGTTGTAAGAGATGTGAATCTGCCTGCCCGACAGATTTTTTAAGTGTCCGCGTTTATTTAGGGCCTGAAACAACACGTAGCATGGCTCTATCTTATTGATACGTTACAAAAAACTTCACTCGAATCGTCTGATTCCTCTTTACCGAAGAAGCCTGTGCTCGAAATAATCGAGCACGGGCTTTTCTGGTCAAAACGTATCTTGTCTTTATCACTTTATCATGAGTTATTTTCCTTGGTTAACAATACTTGTTGTTTTGCCGATATTTGCAGGTTCATTAATTTTCTTTTTACCTCATAAGGGAAACAAAGTCGTTAGGTGGTATACTATATCTATTTGTTTATTAGAATTCCTTCTAATGACTTATGCGTTCTGTTATCATTTCCAACTGGAGGATCCCTTAATCCAATTAAAGGAGGATTATAAATGGATAGATGTCTTCGATTTCCACTGGAGATTGGGAATCGATGGACTTTCATTAGGATCTATTTTATTGACAGGATTTATCACTACTTTAGCTACTTTAGCAGCTTGGCCAATTACACGGAATTCGCGATTATTCTATTTCCTGATGCTCGCAATGTATAGTGGTCAAATAGGATTATTTTCTTCGCGAGACCTTTTACTTTTTTTTATCATGTGGGAGTTAGAATTAATTCCTGTTTACTTACTTTTATCCATGTGGGGGGGGAAGAGGCGTCTATATTCAGCTACAAAGTTTATTTTGTATACTGCAGGCGGTTCCATTTTTTTCTTAATCGGAGTTCTGGGTATGGGCTTATATGGTTCCAACGAACCAGGATTAGATTTGGAAAGATTAATTAATCAATCATACCCTGCAACCTTGGAAATACTTTTATATTTTGGCTTCCTTATTGCTTATGCTGTCAAATTGCCGATTATACCCCTACATACGTGGTTACCAGATACCCATGGGGAAGCACATTATAGTACATGTATGCTTTTAGCGGGAATATTATTAAAGATGGGAGCATATGGATTGATTCGGATCAACATGGAATTGTTACCTCATGCTCATTATCTATTTTCGCCCTGGTTAGTAATAATAGGAGCGATCCAAATAATCTATGCAGCTTCAACTTCTCTTGGTCAACGAAATTTCAAAAAAAGAATAGCTTATTCCTCTGTATCTCACATGGGTTTCATAATTATAGGAATTGGTTCCATAACCAACATTGGACTCAATGGAGCTATTTTACAAATATTATCCCATGGATTTATTGGTGCTACACTTTTTTTCTTGGCAGGAACCGCTTCTGATAGAATGCGTCTTGTTTATCTCGAAGAACTGGGGGGAATATCTATCCCAATGCCTAAAATTTTTACCATGTTTAGTAGCTTTTCAATGGCTTCTCTTGCCTTACCAGGAATGAGTGGTTTTGTCGCAGAATTAGTAGTATTTTTTGGACTAATTACTAGTCCAAAATTTCTGTTAATGCCAAAAACACTAATTACTTTTGTAATGGCAATTGGAATGATATTAACTCCTATTTATTTATTATCTATGTTACGCCAGATGTTCTATGGATACAAGCTATTTAATGTTCCAAACGCAAATTTTGTGGATTCTGGACCACGAGAACTCTTTATTTTAATCTGTATCTTTTTACCAGTAATAGGAATTGGTATTTATCCAGATTTTGTTCTCTCCCTATCCGTTGACAGGGTAGAGGCTCTCTTATCCAATTATTATCCTAAATAGGTTTGCTTTTTTTTACTCGTCTGCTCTATTAATGCAGAAATAAGTAAAAAAGTATATAATGCAGAAATAAGTAAAAAAGTATAATTAGATCTATCTCGAATTTTTGAGAACCCTTTGATAAGGCGTTCAAGGGGTTCTCAAATAAAACATAAAAGTAAAAACCTTCATTTCATGAAGGTTTTATTTTATGTAATCATTTAGGTGTTAATGTAAACGAACCATAACTATGTAAGCCTATTCCTAATAGATTTATACCAAAATAACAAATCCAAATTATAAGAAATCCTATCAAAGCTATAAGTGCAGAATTCGTACCCTTCCAATTTGGATTTGTTCTACTATGTAAATAAATTGCGAATATGGTCCAAGTAATAAATGCCCAAGTTTCCTTAGGATCCCAATTCCAATAGGATCCCCAGGCCTCATTAGCCCATACTGCTCCACAAAGAATACCTACGGTTAAAAGGGTAAATCCTAGGCTAATGACACGATAACTCCAAGAATCCAAACGCTCCGTTAATTGATATTTGTAATAATTTGGAAATGAAGGGACAGAGGTTCTTTTTAAAGCACTTCTTTTTGCATAAAAATATTTAATATCACTAAAGAAAAATGTTTTATTTAAAACATTTTTTTTCTTTTTAGAAAAGAAATGGAAATTATTTCGAAATCTAATGATTAGAATAGCGGCAGATAATAAGGATCCGCACAAAAGAGTTGCATAGCTTAATAACATCATACTGACATGCATCATTAACCACTGAGATTGTAGAGCAGGTACTAGTATCGTGGATTGATGCATTTCAGTTAAAAGACCCGATGTGGCAAAGCCTTGCGTTAAAATAGTACTTGGCGTAGTTATTGTGCTTAAATCATTTTTAGAGTTCTGTATTTTAGGAATGGTATGAAGAATATACAGGGCCCATGAAAGGAAGATCAATGACTCATATAAATTACTTAATGGAAAATGTCCCGAGGAAGCCCAACGAGAAACTAAGAATCCTGTTATAGAGAAAAAAGTAACTATCATTCCTTTTTCTGACGAATCGCGTAATCCTCCAAGTTCACGAACTAATAAGGTTATAAAATGAATCGTAATCACAATTGAAATCGTTGAGAAAGAGATATGAGTTAGTATATGTTCTAAAGTTGCAAATAGCATAAGGGGAAGGTCCCATTACAAAATTGTAAATTTCGAATTGATTTCTAATCTATTGTATTCTTTTTCAAGAATGCCGCCACTCGGATTCGAACCGAGATGCTTGAGCACTGCTTCCTAAGAGCAGCGTGTCTACCAATTTCACCATGGCGGCTAACTTCAAATAATAGGTAACTTAAAAGAATAATAGCTATTATCTTGGGAATCGTCGATATTGGGAAAGTCCATAAAATTTAGGAACATTAGAGTTTTCATTAAAATAGACTTCGTTTGGTAGTATCGTTTCCATTTTTTTTTTTTACAATAAACTCTTGCTTTGCCCAATAGAAACACAAACACTGCTTGAAAGAGTTGGAACTTCTTTTTTCTAACTTGCAATTATAGAACTAATTTTTTCTAATTAATTTCCCCTTTACATTTTGAAAATTCTTTCAATACAATGAAAAAAATCCAAAAGGGTTTCTATTTAATGATGAAATTAAAATAAAATGGATAAATAGAAAAGGCTTTTTGGATTTTTTAAAAATTTCTAGAATGAAAGTCTTTATGCTCTTATTAATAAGATTTACTAACCTTATGATTTTGGAGAAGATAGGTGGAAGTTGTAAGTCCTATTGTAAGAATACTCCACTTTTCATAATTTTCCTAATAGAATATGAGGATTCTATTAGGAAAATTATGAAAAGTTCATTGATAGGAAAAGAATACTTAGCACACAGTATACCAAACAAAACTTTTTTTTTCTTGTATATATAAGATAAGAGGGGTTTTTTGTTCTAAGAATATTGTACCGAGTAATTCGACACATAAAAGTACATTCAAAGAAGAATCCAAATTATTAAATAATTGGAATTCTTTTTTGATAAGTCAATTCATATTATTCCAAAATCTTATTATTTGTTTGTTGCCCAGAAAAACCCTTTGGTTTTGGATGCTCATTACCGCTCGAAAATGATCTTGATTTTACTAAAGAATAAGATTGTACTATGGAAAAATAAGTCTTTTTCTTCCAAATATTTTTACGAATACGCTTTTTTGACATTGAAGTACGTTTTTTTGGAACTGCCATTCAAAAAGGAAATTACTTTTTTCTAGTTGTATGTGAAAGACATCTATTGCTGCAAATCAATCCTTCTTTCTTCTTTTTATTAGTATTTATACTTAGATACTGAAAGATACTTAAATTTTGAATTATTTTTTACTTCATTTTGTCTAATGCGGATAAGACAACAAGAATTTTTTAACATTTTTTCTTTATATATTTTATACTTTTTTTTTAATAATATAGAATATATAGAAGGGTTTCTCATTTAAATCTATTTATATCTATTTATATATCAAGTATACTCCATATATAGATATATGGTATGGAAGCCTATCCCCCATATAAGATAAGACGGGGGGATAAAAAGAAGGGAAAATGAAAATAGTTAATTAAGTTCAGAATGGTATTCCATAAAGGAAAGGAATTCCAATCAAAACAAAAAATACTGAGTCTCTTAAACAAGACATTCTAAAACTTAGGTAATTTATAGTCATTAGAATTTTAGTTCTATATGAAGTAAGGACTATTCGATAATTTCTTATAAACATAGGTTTTCATTGGAATTCACTCAATCAGTTAATTATGGAACAAGAGAGCTGTTTCATCTTTGTTTTAAAGAAATATAAAAATGAATTATGAATAGAAAGTAAAATGATTCCACTTTTTTTTTTTTATTTTTATAAATATCTTTATTTAGTTAATAAAATAACTTCGTTACCTAGTTATTTTATTAACTTTTTTAATTTAACCAACTAAACCCATTCTTAATTTTTAATTATTTCAATGAGATAAATTTTGGAAAAATTAAGAATTTCAGTATTTTTTCTTATTCTTTTTATTTATTCTTTCAGAAAGAGATAAGAATTGGTTTGGTGAATCGGAAACAATTTTATAGAAAAATTGAAGTAAAAATTGAAGTAAAAATTGCAATTTCTTTTCTTATGGAACATACATATCAATATGCATGGGTAATCCCTCTTCTCCCACTTCCAGTTATTATGTCAATGGGATTTGGCCTTATTCTTATTCCGACAGCAACAAAAAATCTTCGTCGCATATGGGCTTTTCCTAGTGTTTTACTCTTAAGTATAGCTATGGTATTCTCAGTTCAACTGTCTATTCAACAAATAAATGGAAGTTCGATCTATCAATATCTATGGTCTTGGACCGTCAATAATGATTTTTCTTTAGAATTTGGATACTTGATTGACCCACTTACTTCTATTATGTTAATACTAATTACTACTGTAGGAATCCTGGTTCTTATTTATAGTGATGGTTATATGTCTCACGATGAAGGATATTTGAGATTTTTTGTTTATATAAGTTTTTTCAATACTTCCATGTTGGGATTGGTTACTAGCTCCAATTTGATACAAATTTATTTTTTTTGGGAACTCGTGGGAATGTGTTCTTATTTATTGATAGGCTTTTGGTTTACACGACCAATCGCAGCGAGTGCTTGTCAAAAAGCTTTTGTAACTAATCGTGTAGGGGATTTTGGTCTATTATTAGGAATTTTAGGTTTTTTTTGGATAACAGGTAGTTTAGAGTTTAGGGATTTGTTCAAAATAGCTAATAACTGGATTCCTAATAATGGAATTAACTCTTTACTTACTACTTTGTGTGCTTTTTTATTATTCCTTGGTGCAGTTGCGAAATCCGCACAATTCCCTCTTCACGTATGGTTACCCGATGCTATGGAAGGGCCCACTCCTATTTCGGCTCTTATACACGCAGCAACTATGGTTGCTGCGGGAATTTTTCTTCTAGCTCGACTTCTTCCTCTTTTCATATCTTTACCTTTGATAATGAGTTTTATTTCTTTAGTAGGTACAATAACACTATTCTTAGGAGCTACTTTAGCTCTTGCTCAGAGAGATATTAAAAGAAGCTTAGCCTATTCTACAATGTCTCAATTGGGTTATATGATGTTAGCTCTAGGTATAGGTTCTTATCAAGCTGCTTTATTCCATTTGATCACTCATGCTTATTCAAAAGCTTTATTGTTCTTGGGATCCGGATCCGTTATTCATTCAATGGAACCTCTTGTTGGATATTCACCAGATAAAAGTCAAAATATGGTTCTTATGGGCGGTTTAAGAAAATACATTCCAATCACAAGAACTACTTTTTTATGGGGTACACTTTCTCTTTGTGGTATTCCACCTCTTGCTTGCTTCTGGTCCAAAGATGAAATCCTTAGTAATAGTTGGTTGTATTCGCCCTTTTTTGGAATAATAGCCTCCTTTACTGCAGGATTAACTGCCTTTTATATGTTTCGGATATATTTACTTACATTTGATGGGTATTTGCGTGTTCATTTTCAAAATTACAGTAGCACTAAAGAGAGTTCCTTGTATTCAATATCCTTATGGGGAAAAAGGATACCCAAAGGAGTGAATAGGGATTTCGTTTTATCAACAACGAAGAGTGGAGTTTCTTTTTTTTCACAAAATATACCAAAAATTCAAGGTAATACAAGAAATAGGATAGGATCCTTTACTACGTCTTTTGGGGCTAAAAAAACTTTTGCCTATCCGCATGAAACGGGAAATACTATGTTATTTCCTCTTCTTATATTACTACTTTTCACTTTGTTCATTGGATTCATAGGAATCTCTTTTGATAATGGAGGAATTGGTAATGGAATAGCAGAGTTAACCATATTATCAAAGTGGTTAACTCCCTCAATAAACTTTACCCAGGAAAGTTCTAATTCTTTTGTAAATTCATATGAATTTATTACTAATGCAATTTCTTCTGTAAGTCTAGCTATCTTTGGTTTATTCATAGCATATATCTTCTATGGATCCGCTTATTCTTTTTTTCAGAATTTGGATTTAATAAACTCTTT